>NC_056738.1:329666012-329695624 GCF_019279795.1 Protopterus annectens | reverse complement strand
CCAACAAGATGGTCTTCCAAGAGAGAAGTTTTAGATTGGATGAAGAAACAAGTTCCAATGGGGATAAAGTTAGATAAGAACGAAACTTAAGTGAAAGGTTTTTTTATGGGAGGTCTCAACAAACAAGTTCCTTTTACAAATGCTTTACACAGCCTACGTGACATTAGATTAGGAGTGTATTCACTGATATGATAATCTGAAATTCCAGCTAATTTGACTTTGATTGCAGCTGCAGTGGAGCCTTGCTGGAAAAGTTCTGCCAGAAAATCTAAAATTGAGCTAATAGAAGCATAGGATCATGTCTCTGCCCTTGACCAGTAGGAAAACCTCTTCCATTTGCTGGAATATAATTTTGTGGTTGAATTATTATGAGACGAGACCAAAACATGTTTAACTGCTTGAGTAAAATTTTGAAGCCTGACTGTTTCGAAGTGGAGCAGCCAAGCTGTCAAATTCAGGTTTTGAAGAGAAGGATGAAGTGCTCCTAACATATAAGCCAGAAGGTCTGGAACTAGGTCCAGAACCAATGGCTTCTCCTGAAGATGATGCCAGAGGAAGGGAAACCAAATCTGACGAGGCCAATATGGGGCAATGATAATTAGCCTGCTTCCCAAGGCTTTGGCATTCTGAATGACTTTGGGTATTAGGGGAAAGGGAGGAAAGGCATTATAGAAGTTCCAAGGACCAATCATGGACAAGTGTGTGTCTCAGTGTCTCCCCCACTGCTGGGATTAGGGCAAAGTAGCTGCTGCATTTGGTATTCAGGGGGGGTTGCAAACAGATCGTAGCAAGGCTGGCCCCAAGTTCAGAAAATCTTGTCCACTTTGTTCTGTTTCAGAGACCGCTCGTGAGGCATCAAATCGCCCTGCTGAGCTTGACCGCTACAGTGTTGGAATCCCCAGGGTATGCATTGCTATAAGAAAATGTTGAGATTGCCCATTGCCATACTCAGTGCTTCTCGGATCCTCCTTGTTTATGTACCAGACTACCAACATGTTGTCTGACTGGATTGCAATCGTTCCTAGTGGGAGTGAGTCCTGGAGTGCTTGCAATGCCAAAAGCACTGCTCTCATCCTTAGAACACTGATGTGCAACGGAGCCTCGTGTTGTTGCCATGTGCCTTGGACTACACTTCCCAGATAATGCCCCCCCCCCCCAACCTGTCTGGGAAGCATCTGTGGTCACAGTAGCAACAGGTTATTTATTTATATTTGTTGACCGGGAGTGTCCGACTGGACGTAGGTCCATTTTCAGCAGAGGCCCGGGGAGAAAAGCTCCACAGTTGAAATAAACAGACAGTAGTTACATTGGATTACATAGCGATTAACAATTTACATAGCAATTACTTACAACATATTTACAGATGATGAACATAGTACATCAGTAGACAACTAGAATCTTTATCTGTGAAGTACATAACAGACATTAACAAATGTTACAAGAAAAAGTTCCTGCTGTATAATAAGTACTAGGGCTTATGAGCATCTGAGCTTGCTATAATCAAGGTAGTTAGTGGAGTGGAAAGAAAGGTAGTGGTTGGATGGGGTGGGTGATATTAGAGTGGGAGTTGCAAGGGCATAGCCAGCATGTTTTTAGGTGCGCTTTTAGTAAAGTTTTGAAGTGGGTGCATGATGGTATGGAGGTAATTGTGGGTGGGAGGGAGTTCAATAATTCATGTTGTTAGGTTGTGTTACAAAGGGTCTTCCAATGTTCACATGATCAAACTGAAGCCACCACAGAAGATTTCTCTTGCATGAATCTGTTATCCTTATTTGATGGGACATAGGAAGTTCTTGTAGAGACCACTGAGCAAACAGAAGCCACTTAAGGATTCTCATGTGTATCCTGCCTAGAGGGACTGGAGTTATGGTTGACGCCATGGTTCCAAGGAATGTTATAACGACTTTCACTTTTACCTTGTTTTTGGGAAGTAGGCCGACTATTTGTTGTCTGAGGACAGAAACTCTGTTGGGCGGAAGGCGAGCCATCATGGACACTGTGTCTACATCTGTGCCTATGAATGTAATATGTTGACAAGGCAACAAGACAGATTTTTGAAAATTCACTGTTATACCCAACTGAGCACAAATTTCAAGTACAGTGTTCACTGGCCTGTAGAAGTAAATGCTTGGTGGAGGCAGTTACAGCCAGTCATCCAGGTATAAAAACACTTGAAATCCCAGGTCTCTCAGGTGAGCCGTTACTACTGCCATGCATTTGGCGAACACTCTGGGGCTGTAGTGAGACCAAAGGGCTGAGCTTGAAACCGATAACTGGCTTCTAGCCGTAAGCATAGACTCCTTGATGCTCTGTCCCATCTTTATATGGTAGTACTCATCTTGGACGTCTATTGAGCACATCCAATAGTCTTTCCCTAAAAAGGGAAGAATTGACTGCACTGTCACCATTCGGAACTTGGATTTCTTTACAGATTCGTTTAACTTGCTGAGATCCAAAATGGGTCTCCAGTCCCCTGTTCATTTTTGGTACTAAAAATAATCTTAAGTTCTGAATCCTATTTTGCCTACAGGGACTTTTTGGATGACTGAGTACTGAGTTCACTCTAACAACGACACAAAAGTACCAAAACAGTAAAATAAAGAAGCTGCAGAGTTCCACGACAGATTTACCTTTTATTTATACAAAAAGAGAGTAAGCGTTTTCGCGATCTACCCAGATCGCTTCTTCAGACTGTATTACAATGTCATCTTATCTAACCAAGCATTTTAAACCTACAATCATTAACACATTGCAGTTAATCACAATTACCTAATTAAAACATGGGTGCGGTTCCCTTTCAATAAAAACTTTTTAAAAATCCAAAACTTATTTTGCCATTCTGTATCAGCTTATATCTAAACAGATTACTTATAAAAAACAGCTCAGTATATATGATACAATAGAAACAAAATGTTAATAAAAAATATTAGCAAAACATTATCTATGAAATGCATGTGTATATATATATATATATGTATGTGCATATTATTATAATATAGGCCTAACTAAGCTAGATCACAAGCTTACTCTCTTTGTATAAATAAAAGGTAAATCTGTAGTGGAACTCTGCAACTTATTTATTTTACTACTTTTTGGATGACTTTTAGCAACTTTTGAATCTCTATGGTTGCTTGTCCCTTCTGGCTGGGTAGAACATCTGGGATTCTTCTAATCTGTACAATGGGCTGGCAAGAGAATGGAGTAACCTTTGGATATTATACTTTGTATCCACTTGTCTCGTGATATCTCGCCAGGCTTCTGGGTACAAAGTTAACCATCCCCCCTCCAGAAAAGAGCAGGTGGGCATCCTGTCAGGAACGCTGGTAGGGTCGGCAGCGAAAGGAATCGTGTCACCCTGGTTTTGCCCCTGCCTCGTAGGCGACGTCTAACATTATTGCCTCTCCCTCTGCCCCTGGGGAAGGGTTCACCTCGTGCATCTTGAAAAGCTCCCTGGGATCTTTTGAATCACATTTTTCCACTCTTCTGATCTTTAGGATAAGGCCTTGAAGGTACGGAAAAATGTACTCCAACGGCAGAGGGAGTTTTTCCTTCCTGCTCGCATCTGGTGAGTGTGTCCTTGACTTTAGGTCCAAAGAGTGAGGAACCACCAAAAGGGACATTGGTAAAGGCAGACTTGAAAGATTCCACAAAGTTACACAAACGTATCCAAGAGTGTCTCCTCAGGGAAACTCCTGAACCCGCAGCTCTACTTGCTCCATCGGCTGCATAGAAGATCAGTCTCATGGAGGATTTGACTATGGAATTTAAGGTGGATAACTGAGAGGTCAGTTTTTTTGAGTCCCCCACAGCTAATGAACCTTGGAGAGAATCTCCTAACTTCTTCAGGAGATCTCGTTGAAGTCTTGCAAAATGTGTAAGTTAGTTCAGCGTTCTGAGGGTGAAAGTCGCTGACGAGAAAACACGCTTCCTGTATCTGTGCATTGTTTGGGAATCCATATTTGGTGGATGGACAGATTAGCAAGTCTCAAGAGTTCATTTCTTGGTGGCTGCTGCCACCACCATAGCATCTACAGGTACACCTTTTGAAAGAAAATCCATATCAAAAGGGGATGAAAGGAACTTATTTGGCCGCCGAGGGACTGGCTCCATAGTGTCGGGTGACTCCCACACCTTTCGACTAACCAAATCTATAAGCTCATCGAAAAGCAGACACACCAGGAGGCTGAAGGTTGAGATCCGAAGGTCTTCAGGTAACACTGACTCCTCATCAGAAGGGTTAACGGGCTTCCAGCTGCCTCTCTGTTTTAGGATCTCTAGGATATCTGAGAAAGATCTTCAGAGGATGACCGTGGGGACTCTTCTGCTTCTTCGAGGTCGGTGTCAAAAGTGATGGACTCATCAGGGTAGTCTATATGCTTCCTCTTACATTTTCTCTTCTGAGGGGGCTCCTCAGACGGGTATTCTGGAGAGGTCTCGGAAGGGGCTCACCCGATGGGGCTTCCTGAGGCCCTGAATCTCTGCTGTCCTGTGGATGGGATGGTGCCAAAGCAGACGCCAGTGCTTTAGGGTGAAGAATGCCAGTATCCTTCAGTAGAGCTTCTCATCACCTCGAAGGTCGACCCCCCCCCCCCCGGTTCCAAGGATACCTCTGGTTCTGAGTTAACAGAGGAAACCCCCGGCCCCAAGCAGATAAGCTCCGAGGCTGATGTAGGAGCTGAGCTCACCAGCGCTGACGCAATGAGGTGTAGACTTGGAACCTAAGAAATTCTGGTCAGAGTCTCCCCCCAGAGTCGACCGGAGAACTACAGCTACTAGACACTCCGGACAGCCCCGATAGTGTCGGAGCAGGTAACGTTTCTTAAGAGTCCCGAAGGGGTCTCAGAACCAAAGGATCTACTGCACGAGGTATCTGGCATTCCAGCTAGAAAGATCCAGCTTGGCTCGGAGGAGAAAAAGTGGATGTAGTCGTCTTGGATGGCTCAGACTGGTGGCGTTGGAGCCGAAAGCAATTTAGCCAGCACTGGCGACTTCAAAAGCCTGCGCACCACCATGTCCACATCATCTGATAAGCTCCTAGAAGACCTGGATGAGAGTTGTAGGGGACTTAGACCTTTAAAGAATAAGAGATCTCAAGATAGGATACATCGTTCCTAATTCAACGGACCAGCTCCAAGAAGTAGTCTATCAGTTCCGTAAGTCTTTGGAACCGATGGACTTGATTTGCCTGCGCCAACTGTCTCAGTTCCAAAGATGGTGGAGCCGAGGAGATAGAGTTTTCAGTCACTGTAGTAATTTTCTTTGGAGGCTCGGAATGAGCCGTAGAACAGGATGACGAGGAAGGTCTTTTGGATTTGTCACTAGTAGTTGGGGACTTAGATTTTGTAGCAGTTTGTAAAGCTTCATCAAAGCAGACTTTAGTAAACCTCTTGAAATCAATTTGTTTCTCCTCTCATGCAACACTAAATCTGAAGGAGTGACAAAAACTGAAACATTCATGAAGGTGAACAGCCCCTAAACAGTACACGCACACAGAATGCCCATCAGTTATAGACATTTTCTGTGAGAATGGTTAGCATTTCTTGAACCCAGAGGGCTTGAGCTCCTTATCTCTGGACTCTTTAGACATATATTGTACACCAAAACATTTTGAACAGCAATAAGAAAAGTACTGACACTATAAACATCCTAAGACAAACACACAGGGAAAACACAGCTCTACCCTCTAGGCTAAATGGGAGCTACGCCCTCTAACTTAAACGGACCTAGCTGAGCTAAAGGGGAACACACGACAATAGGCCATTTAACAAATGGGTTTACTTTTCAGCTCTCTAACTCAAGAGCTAAAAAGAATATACACACAAACTACTATGGACGAAAGTTTAACAGGGATAGGATAAAGCCTAATAGAAAAACGACAGCCAACAAATAACACGACAGGTGATACTATAGGAAGGATAAACTGCCTAAGACTAGGATCTATAGCAACTCAAGATTTTGACAAAAAAAAAAACTATCAATAGTAAATTTGTAAACACTTGGTCACGGCCAAGAGAGCATCTGAACTAGTCAAGCAGCAAACGAGATCGGGGATTACGCCAATGCACGATGGGATAGGTATTTGTTACAAACCAAGTGAAAGACTTCAAGCTAATGTATTTAGTCGAGTCGGAGCAGAGGATCGGCTCTGAACCTATCCAATAAGAATGAAGGTGAGAAGGACAACATAACATCTTTAGTTCAGTCCCAATTCCCCTAGCTCTGCTCACCCTTAAAGAGCTTGCTAGCAACATTTGTTTTTGTAAGATTAAAAGCTCTGGCAGTGTATTATCTTTATTACATTTCCTGGCTTCTGAAAGTTTTTTTTTTTTGGACTCCCTCCTGCTGGAGCTTGCTCTGCCCACTCCATTCCACTTCCCTGCCCCCATATCCCACCTGCCCCCACTGCTCCTACTCTTATTCATTAGGCTGACACTCCCTCACTCTATCCATCCAATTACACGATGCTTCACCTATCACTTCTCACCTCACTAATCACCACAACACATTCCAAACACCCACTTTCCATCACACCACTAACCCACCTTACCATACTACTTCATGTACATATCTCACCATCTCTCCTACACTTGGCATTACTAGCCTCCAATATTTTCCACTTAAAATAATACCTACTAAAGATGGTCACTATAACCCTGTTATTCAACAATGAGCTTATCAAACTACTGAAATTACTTACTAACAATGCCTCTAGACTACTGCTTAGTGACAGCATCCACCCAAACCCTGGACCACTCAGACGGCACTAACCCTCCTAGTCACTATAGTCTCCATACTCCTAAACACCCAACCCTAAACAGAAAATAAATCAGACCTAGTGCTAATGAACATTAATATCAGAAGTACAGCCAACAAATTAGACATCCTCCATGCCACTCTAGACACATACTCCCCAGACATAGTAAATCAGTGAAACATGGCTAAAACCAGGTAGAAAAGATGATGCTACCAAGTTACTCTGCACTATGGGTGGATAGACTCAACAAAAGAGGAGGAGGAGTTGCTTGCTATCCTCTTTAAAGACCATCTCACTTTAATTTCTTTTGACTGCAAAACCCCACAACTTGACAGTGCAGAAATCTATACCACACTAACTATAAATTCAAGCTATATCCCACCTAGAAATAATGTCCCAACTATAGGTTCATAGGTTGGTACTAGGCCATCGGCCCTAGGGCCTATACAAGCCTAGCCATAACAATGCCCTGGCTATTTCTTCCCAGAATATTTCCTTCCATAAAGAAGTTAAGTACCTACCCATAACGTTTCTTGTTAGTTGTCTTCATCTCGCCTTCCTTCTTGCTGTTTGGGTTCGGAGCCGATCTTCGGCTCCGACTTGGCCATCTTCTATAGCGCAAGAGCTGTTTACTGGCTCGAGGCTACCCCTTATCCCAGAATGCCCAACGTCAGCTACCCAGATCTCGTTTGTGATAGCGCACACTACTTGTCTAGTGTCAGTTACCTAAAAACTGGTTGACCAATACACCTAAACAAGGAAAGAGTCATAAATTACCTAGCATCTGAAGCAATAAAAGATACTCAGCCTGTGAAAACAAAAAAGCAACTCCTCTCAATCCTCTAGGAAGGGGGAAGGATGCAAGAAGAAAGGCGAGATGAAGACAAAACATGGAATGTTATGGTAGGTACACAATTTCTTTATGTTAAGTTGTCCATCTCGCCTTTGTTACTACTGTTTGGGACAGCGTCCCTAGCACCTAAAATCCCGGGTAGGTCATTGGAACAGACTCTTCAGAACAGTAGAACCAAAGGAAGCTCTGCTCCGGGAGACCATATCCACCTTGTAATGAGAGATAGAAGTATGAGGGTTTGCCCAAGTGGCAGCTGCACAGAGATTGAGTCTATGGGCAACCTAGACTGAAAGGCTACAGAGGTGGCTAATGCTCTAGTGGAATGACCTTTTGGTTTAGCTGGTAGCTCTATTTCATAACTGATAAAGACAATAGTATCAGATAACCAATCTGGATAAGGTCACCTTAGAAACTGGGAGGCCTTGTTTCTTAAAAGCATAAGAAAGAAATAACTGGTCTGACTTTCTTAGTTCTATGGAGGTAAAAATGCAATTGCCTGTGCACATCCAATTGGTGGAGCTTGTATTCTGCCTTGTTGCTGTGATTGGAAAAGAAAACTGGGAGATCTATGGATTGATTTAAATTGTTCTCTGAGCAGACTTTAGGAATAAAGGATGGATTGGTCCTCAGAGAAACTCTGTCCTTGTGAAACACCAGGTAAGGAGGACGAACACATAGTGCTTGAAGTTCTGAGACAGGTCTAGCTGAAGTGATAGCAACCAGAAAAAGTGTCTTCCAAGAAAGAAATTTTAAGGAACATGATGCTGCCGGTTCAAAGGGAGGCAAAATTAAGGAAGCTAAAACTAAATTGAGATCCCAAGGAGGAAGAGGATCTCTAATTGGGGGTCTAAGAAGAGATGTTCCTCTCAAAGGCCTTGCAGAGCTTATGAGACATTATGCTAGAATTAAACATACCGATATGAAAATTAGAAATGGCAGCTAGTTGTACTCTAATGGTAGTGGAAGCCGCACCAGACTGAAAGAGTTGTGCTAGAAATTCAAGAATTTCATGGACTGGGGCTGAGAAAGGATCCAAATTTCTAGATTCTGCCCAGTAAAAAAAAAAAAGTTTCCATTTACTAGCATACGTTTTCTTCATAGTAGACTTATGTGAGGAAACAATATCACTGACTGCTGGGGAGATATTGGAAAGCCTGGCTAAGGTTGGAAGTGGAGTAACCAAGCTGTGAGCTGGAGAGTTTGAAGGAATTGGTGCAACCCGCCTGATTGATGAATCAGAAGATCTAGAACCGGGTCCAGAATCCACAGTTGATCCAGAAGGTGGAGGTGCAGGAACGGGAACCAGATCTGTCGAGGCCAATATGGGGCAATGAGGATCATTTTCCAACCCAACATTTTTGCTTTCTGTATGAGTCTTGGTATTAGGGGAAAAGCGTAAAGGAGTCCCTGAGGCCAATTGTGGACTAGAGCATCTCTGGGTATATGACCTGGAAGAGGAAGTGGGGAGAAGTAGCTGCTGCATTTGTTGAGAGGAGTGGCAAGCAGGAAGGCTGTCTCCATTTGCGGAAGATAAGATCCGCAACTTCCTGATTCAGAGACCACTTGTGAGGCTCTGCTGAGCCTGTCTGCTATGACGTTGGATTTCCCAGGGATGTGCGTTGCTATCAGAAAACATTGGGAGGAAATCACCCATTCCCACAGTCTGAGTGCTTCTCGACACAAGGGGTAAGACCTGGTCCCACCCTGTTTGTTGATGTATCACACCACTGACATGTTGTCCGTCTGGATTGCAATGGTCCCGGAAGGAAGAGAGTTTTGAAGGGCTTGCAATGCTAGGAGCACAGCTCTCATTTCTAGGACATTGATATGCAGATGGTACTCGTGAGGTTGCCAAGTGCCTTGGACCGTCCTGCCTAGATAATGCCCCCCCACCCCATCAGGGAGGTGTCCATGGTCACTGTGGCTACCGGTGGGGGTTGTATGAAAGGTCTGTCCTGAATTACTAATGGGGAGACCATCCACCAAGAAAGGTGCCTTTTGCATGTTTCTGTGATCAGGATCATGTGAGACATGGGTAGTTCCCGGAAAGACCACTGCGTGAAAAGAAGCCACTGAAGGATTCTCATGTGGAAACGCGCTAATGGGGCAAGAAGAATGGCAGCTGCCTTGGAGCCTACAGCTTGGAGGACATATCTGACTTGAATCCATTTGCTCTGCATTAGCATTAACACTAGTTGACAAATAGTGGAAACTCTTTCCTGTAGTAATCTTGCAAACATTTCTTTAGTGTTTAATTCTGTTCCTATGTATGTGACAGACTAATAGGGCAACAAGGCAGATTTTTTGAAATTTACTGTAATGCCTAGTTGAGTGCGTGAAGTGATTGTATAATCTCGTGCCTCTAAGAGTTGATGCCTGGTGGTAGCAGTCAGAAGCCAGTCGTCTAGATAGGGAAACACCTGGTATCCTTGACGCCTCAGGTGAGCGTTGACTACTGCCATACACTTGGTGAACACCCTGGGGGCAGAGGTGAGACAAAAGGGCAGAGATCTGAACTGGTAATGACTGGCCCCTACCCAGAAGCGAAGAAATCTCCTGCAGCGCCTGTCCATCTTGATATGGTAGTACAGGTCCTGAAGATCTATCGAGCACATCCAATTGTCCTGACCCAAAAAAGGGAAAATGGACTGCAGTGTCACCATCCAGAACTTTTCTTTTTGTACAGATTTGTGCAATCTGCTGAGATCCAGTATTGGTCTCCAGTCCCCTGTCTTTTTTGGTACTAAAAAAAATCTTGAGTAAGTTCCGGATCCTAGTTGGTCTGCGGGGACTTCTTGAATGGCTCTTTTTTTCTAGCAGTCTTGAAACTTCTGTGGCTGCTTGATCCCTTAGATTGGGTGGGACATCTGGGATGGGCTTTTTTTGATTCTATGGGGGATTGATGGAAGGGAATTTTGTAACCTCCGGATATAATGGATAGTACCCATTTGTCTTGTTATATTTTTCCAAGCTTTTGGGTACAGCAAAAGTCTTCCCCCGCCTGCCTCCAGAGGTGAGCAGTCGGGCAACCCTTCAGGGATGCTAAAAGGGATTGGCAGAGAAGGTTTCTCTGTCACCCTGGTTTTGCGGTCCCCCTCTGCCACGAGGGTGACGTCTGTTATTGTCGTTTCCCCCTCTGCCCCTAGGGGAAAAAATCATGTGCGTCAGGCAAGGGTCCCTGGAATTTTTGGAACCACATCTTTCCACTCTTCTGACCCTTGGGATAAGGTCTGGAAGGGGTAGAAAAACAGACTCTTGCCTTCCTGCTCACACCTGGTGAACGTGTCTTTCACCTGAGGCCCAAAGAGAAAGGAGCCATCAAAGGGAGTATTGGTGAAGGACGCTCGAAAGGATTCCACAAAATGACACAGCCGCATCCAAGCATGTCTCGAGAGCCAAACCTGTCCCTGCGGCTCTGCTCGCTCCATCAGCTGCATAGGAAATCAGCCTCATGGAGGAGCTGACTATGGAATTAAGAGTCGCAAGCTGAGAAGCTACGTTGGCTGGTACTCCCTCAGCTGTAGGATCTTGAAGGGCTTCTCCAAGCTCTTTCAGGAGATCCCTTTGAAGACATGCAAAATGGAATAGATAGTTCAGGGACCTCACTGAAAAGGTTGCTAAAGCAAACATTCGCTTTCCATATCTGTCCATCATCCGAGACTCATTGTCTGGAGGATGAACACATTAAGAGGTTTCTGCTAACTCTTTCTTGGTGGCTGCTGCTACCACCATGGCATCAATGGGCACACCGCTGGAGAGGAATTGTTTGTCCTGGGGGGCTGTAATAAATTTGGTCTCCTCGGAGTAGTTTCCACAGAAACTGGAGCTGACCAAGCCTTTCGAGCCACTACAGACATGAGTGGATCAAAAGGAGGAGATACCCATGAGGTAGAAGGTTGGGAACCGAATGTGCCCAGGTATACAGACTCATTCTCGGAAGGGGCTAGGGAAGTCCAGTCCCTCCTCTGTCTAAACATTTCAAGAATGTCTGAAAAGGAAACATCTTCAGAGGGGGACCTTGGGGACCCTTCCAATTCATCCATATCTACCTGAGATGACAGGCTCAGGGAGTCTATGTGCTTCCTCTTGCACTTCTTCCGGGGAGGCTCTTCCAAGTGATCAGGGGAGCCTTCGGAAGAAGAGGGATCACCCAATGGGGTGTCCGGGGCATAGGCTCCCTACGTTTGGGGTCTGGAGGAGGAGTAGAGGTTGGAACAGACAGCACGGGGGAGGAGTCGATGGAGCTGGCAGTAGAGCTGTTTCAGGGGACAGCACACTCCGCATGACCTCAAAGGCATCCCGACCTCTAGGCAGAGAAAGCTCCAGCTCCGAAGAAACAGGAGTCCTTCTCCCCGTCGAGGGTGACGGCTCCGAGGCCAATGTTGGAGCAGAGCTCACCTGCACCGAAGCTCCAAGGGGGAGAACGGAGTCAGACAAGGGTCCGATGCCACTCCCACCCTCGGAGCCGACGAGAGAGCCCCAGCACCCAGATCCTTCGATCGAAGACCATCGAGGTAATCGGAGTCTACGTCGGAACCGAAGGAGAGATGATGATCGGCGCCGACGGTTCTACTACCTGCGGATCCATGGTCTCAGAGCTAAATGTAGTCAGAGGAGGAACTGAAATAGAGGAGGTTGGAGCTGATACCTGTTGAGGTGGGCTGGACAGTAATTCTGCCAGTGCCTGTGACTTAAGCAACCTGCTTACTATTCTTTGCACATCATGATCCGATAATCTAGAGGATCGAGAGGAGTGGGAAGAATGATGGCTACGTTCACTGCAAAAAGGGTGACTCATGTGCCGCGTGGATGGACTCCAAGGATGGAGACCTCAGTCTCTTATGGCTCCAAAATAGTAGATGGAGCCGATGGAGGAGTTGCCTTGGTGCCAGCCTGCACCGACATACTTGGGTCAAGTAAAGGAGTCTACTCCGAAGGTGGAGCCGACGGCTTGACAGACTTAGGGGATTTCGTTGGCAGAGTACTTTTAGCTGGAGAATCCTGAGCCTTCAATAACCCCCGAAGAATTAATTTGTTTTTATGCTCCTGCAGGACCCTTGGACTAAAAGCATGACATATAGAACAGGAGTCCTGCAGGTGAACAGTTCCCAAACAATATACACAACTAGTATGCCCATCTATCAGAGACATTTTCTGACAGCATGAGTCAGTTTTTGAAGCCAGATACCTTGGTATCTGACATTTTAGTAACAACCACAACAATAAGAAAATGCTATCCTACAAAATTAAGAAACAGACTTTTTTTTTTTTTTTTTTTTTTTTACAGTTAAGGAACAGAAAAGAGAGCCTCTAATTTAAACTGCTATTCTAAGGGGGGGGGGGATGAATGGTGAACTCTCTAATTTAAATGAGTTCAGGGGAAACTCAAGGCCTGCAAGTTACGGAGCGACCGCCAACAATGCTACAACACACAAAAAAGAAATAAGGGATAAAGTAATCTATCTAGACAAAAACTTGATAAAAAACTTGCCAAATTTTTAAGAATAAACAATTATAATAGAAAAAACTACACTAAGCCTGAGCCAGTAACGAAGCAACCTCCCAGCTAAAGCGGCAAACAAGATCTGGGTAGCTGACGCTGGGCTTCTGGGATAAGGGGTAGCCTCGAGCCAGTAAACCGCTCTCGAGCTATAGAAGATGGCAGAGTCGGAGCCTAGCATCGGCTCCGAACCCAAACAGCAAGAATGAAGGTGAGATGGACAACTTAACATCATTTATTCTAGTGGGCAAGTAGTATCCTTAGTCAGGAGACATTCATACTGGCTGATTTTAATTTAGACTGGCTTGCATGTGAAACAGATCACCCCATCCATCACAAACTCTTCAAAAATAAGCCAACAGAAGCATTGAGAAAGAAGACATGAGCAAAGAATATATCATAGAAGTATACATAACTGTAAAGGAAAATAACTAACATGCTATTAGTACCACACGTGAGAAAAACAGCTGCTAGAATATTCAGTAGGAAAGTAAATGTAAACAATAAATGGACAAAAACCTTAACTAATGAACCAAGTTCGCCATATGGAAAATAGTCTGTAAACATATAAAATAGACTAGTACAGAAAATTGTCAAGGGTAATTGCTATAATGGCAGTTAAGTTAAATATTACTAAGGGCAGTAAGGAAAATATGACTTATTAAAGAGAAGATGTACACAAAAAAGGAAGACCATGGAAACTGGAGCAGAGAATAAATTAGCCAATGGAAATAGTAAGAAACTATAAACTGCCAATGAATATGAAGAAAAAATCCTGAACCCAATCAAAAAGTATGTAAAAAAAAAATCACCACCAATGGAAGTAGTGAGTAAAAAGGCTAAATAATTGACGGCTAACTTCCCAACTAAATCAAAAGTATCCCCCACAGAAAACAGATAAGCAAGCAGCCACATCCAAAGAAAACACTAGAAAAGATACTAGGCCAGTAAATAACCTGTATTAATAAACTACTACTGCTGTTAAGCAAGTAAGGCTACTAATTAGGACTAATGAAAATGTAATATCAAAAGGGAAAAGCGATGAAAAATACAGAAAACAGTCAGTAGCCTTACTTGCTTATTATCATCTGACAGTGGTTGAAGTTTAAGCCAGGAGTATCTGCTGAGCACAGAGGCTGAAGCAGCAGACAGCATCGTAGCTGCATTTAATTGAATGTCTAGTGACTTGAGCAGTTAGGGAGAGGGTGGAGGCAACTTGTGCCTTAGTAGGTGCATCAGGAATGGAGGTAAGCTGATCCATAGCCTGTGAGACGAGATCCAAAGCATACTTCAAGTGAGTTTGATAATTAACTCTGAAAGCCAGGGTGGAATAAGTGTATACTTTCTTGCTCAATCTGGCCATCATTTTGCTATCTTTGTCTGATGGAAGTAAAGAGGAGGATGGAATCTGTCTGGATTGCTTGTCCGCCGAGACAGCAATCACAGCTGGGTCTGCCATAGGAGGTTTGATGAGGTATTTAAAGTCATCTGGAACCAACAACCTATCTGGTCTCTCTGGAGCTGGAGGTTGAGATTCTCATGCTTTTGAAGCTGAGGCAAAGGCATTCAGGTAGGCTGGAATCACTGTAGGAATGGTGGAGAGAGATGTGGGATTCCATCTGTACAAGTTCATACCACCTTTTTTTGCACTTTTGTCACTTGTGTGGAATCCCATTTAAATTACCAACTCATTTTTGAAATTGTTTACCAAAGGATGTGTGTTCAGGTGGGGAATCACCCTCCAAGAAATCCTCTTCAGGAGAACAGTATCCTAAGGGAGATGCCAACTAAGAGGCATAAGAGAGGCACTCATCAGAAGAGGAAGAGCCCTCCTCAATTCTCAGGCCACGGTAAGTGGCCCAGTGAAGAAGGCCTGGGTCTCAAAGATGGTAGAGTAGCAGGAGCTTGGGAGGAGGTAGGCCTAAGAGTCATAAAGGCATTAAAAAAGGACTGACAACATTTTTGCCAGTCTGGCAAGCCTTCAGATGGAGCAGACATATGTCTAGTCTTCTGCTTCCTTTTCAGAGAGAGAGTCTTAGCTATAGGCTGAATGACAGAGGGCCTAAGATCTGAGGCCTGCAAAGGGCTTTGAGAGGAATCCTCTGGAAAGAACAGTTGTGTAAAATCTCACTATAACCATAGATGTCCTTCTCTTCCATGTTGCAGTATTCTGACTGAGGTGCTCTGCCTCAGGCAACCCGAACGTCAGCTTCTATGCAAAAGCTGAAGCCTGGCTGCTGCTAGTGCCAGAGACTAACATGCAGGGCCATAAACCAGGGCCCTTAAATGTGATGTCTGCACGCACAGCCCTCAGAAATTACTGCCCAGTTGGACAATAGTCTAAGTGGTGCCAAATGATTTCCTCTAGACAGGTTAAATTTAATGAAGGGGATAGGTGGAAGGACTACTGTAACATTAAAGAGAAGGACATCTAGGGTTACAGTAAGATTTTCCACAACTGTTCTATGTCCTTCTATTCCCATGTTGCAGTATTCTGACTGTGGGAGAGTACCAAAGCTCAAGGAGGAGGAGGAAGGGTGGTGGAAGTGGTTGCAGTTTCTAGGAATCCCTGCAGGACTGCACTTGCAAATCCTGCTCTGGCTCTGGAGATATGGTCCAATTTGTAATGTTTGCTGAAGGTACGCACAGAGGACCATGTGGCTGCCTCAAGAATGATAGTTGTGTCCAAGCCTTTAAGGAAGGCCCCCAGAGGAAGCCACAGCTTGTGTAGTGTGCGCCCTGACCCCTCAAGATAATTGTTTCCCATGGCAGGAATAGCAGAAGGTGACGGTTTTCCTTATCCAACAGGAAATAGTTTGGACACCGCCTTGCCCAAGGCCCTGGGGTGGAAGGAGACAAAAAGCTGATTCAACTTTGATATTTTTGATTTTGTCCAAATAGAACCTTATTTGCCTGTGGACATCAAGGGAGTAAAGTACTCTCTCACTGTCATTCTTTGGTGAAAAAAAGAAGGTTGGTAAGTGAATAGACTGAGCAACAGCTCATTGAACACACTTTTGGCATGGAGGATTAGTGCACAGGGTCACCCTATCTTTCTGGAAGACAGTGTAGGGATGGGGATGCCATTAGTGCTTTTAATTCTGAAACCTTTCTGGCTGAGGTAAGGGCTACTAGTAGGACAGTTTTCCATGTGCACATCTGCAGAGAAACAGAGCCAACTGGCTCAAAGGGAGCAATACTTAGTTTTTCTAACACATAGTTTAGGTTCCACGGTGGAGGAATAGGTTTCATTGGTGGCCTAATGTGGAGAATCCTTCTTGAGAATAGTTTAACATCCAATCTGGAAAGTAGAGGTGGGTCCATAGGTAAAAGCAGGCAGAAATGGCAGATAAGTGGACCTTCACTGAAGAATATGAAAAGTCTTATTTTATGAGTGCTCACACACAGGCTAGGACTAGAGGAACATCCACTTGGAAGGGGTCCCTACGCCTTTGGAGACACCATTTGGAAACACAGAACCTCCTGGTACTGGGTTTCCTGGCTTCCTGCAGGATAGATAGTACGCCCTCAGTGTAATGGTGTCTGAAGGGGATCAAATGTTCATCACCCAAAGGGTCAAGCAGAGAATCTCTAGGTGTGGGTGAATCGGACAACCCTTCTGTTGTGTGAACGGGTCCACCTTGTGAAGCAACTTGTGGTGATGGCCCTTGGCAAGAGACTGAAGGGGGAAACCAATGCTACCTTGGCCAATAGCCAATAGGGAGTCACCAGCAAGATTTTTAGCTTGTCCCTCCTGATTTTTAGTAAGACTTTCTGAATGAGCGGGAAAGGAGGGAAGGCATACAGCAAAATTCCCTTCCAAGAGATGAAGGCGTCCACTCTCCAAGCTTGTGGGGAGGGATCCTTGGTACAGAAAAGTTGTAACTCTCTATCCACCAGTGGTGCACACCTCAAATAGATCTATTTGCCTCCCCCAGAACAATGTCTAAGACGACATATTTCTGCAACATCCATTCATGATGCAGAGAGAATGATCTGCTGAGGACATTCGCCTGATGGTTGTCCTGGGATGGAGTATAAACTGCCTGCAGTGATATGTTGTTCTTAAAGGCCAATTCCCATACCCACACTGAACTAGCCTGCAGAACAGTTAAGACCTGGTCCCCACATTTGTTGATGCACCACATCACAGCTGTGTTGTCTGAAGATTTGTAGAGGTCCAGGTTACATGAGAGGGAGAAAAACTGTAGGGCTAGGTGGACTGCAGTCATCTCCCTTATGCTGATTTACTTTTTCTGGGGGGAGGGCTCCAACAGAGCCTGCACTTAGAGGCTGTTCATAGTTGTGCCCCAGCCTAGATCTGAGGCATCTGTGTGAATGCACTGTATTGGCGTGAAGGTCTGCTAGGGTAGGCCTGGGTTTAGCTGTTCCTGCCAGATTGACCACTGTTTTCAGGCATCGTAGGAATGGTATCTGAAAGTCCAGGGGGTGGCTGTGTTGTGACTAGACATTCTTCAGGTACCACTGGAAATTCTTCATGTGCAACTTGTCCAGGTGCAGCACAGGAATTGTGGCTGCCACCAGACCTAGAAAGAGCATGAAGTTCCTAGCTGACAGGGGGTTAATTTTGAGGAGGTCCTAGAAGTGGCTGACTACGGAGGAGACCTTGTCCTGAGAGAGGAAGGCCTTCATCAAGTCTGTCTTGATTCTGCAGCCTAGGAGAATTTTGTCCTGAGCTGGATTGTGTGATGATTTTGTAAGGTTGAGGGTGAATCCCAAACTCTGGAGAAGGGACGTAGAGAGGATGAACTGTCAGGGCGACTTCCCCTTCTTCTAAAATGAGGTTGTCTAGGTTCATAGGTGTGTACTAGGCTAATGGCCCTGGAGCCTTTACAAACCTAGCCCATAGGATTACCCTGACATCGTGCCACCTGACCTTAGTTCAGAGTGCCTCTTGAGTACAGCCACTGGAGTGATCCCCAGGGTGAATTTTCTATTTCCCATCCACTCATCAAGGTTTCTCTTGAAGAGGGTCAGTGAGGTGCTCTGTTTGACAGGTGTGGGAAGTCTATTCCATAGCAAGGGCAGTCTCGGGGTTATGAACTTGTCCCTCCAGCACATTCTGCTGACTGTGGTAATGAGGCTGAGGTCACTGGAGCATGAGACGTGGAGGGATTGGGATTTCTTTAGATGCAGCATTTCTAAGAGCTGGATCAGACATGGCTCGGTATGTCAAGCAGAGATCGCCTTTAAGTAGGTGATATGAGAGAGAAAATAGTTTGAGTTTTTTTGAGTCTGCCCATATAGGACAAGTGTTTAAGGCCTAGGATCCTCTCTGTGAGGTACTTTTGCGGCTTCTCCAGTTGTTGCAAGTGTCTACTGAGGTACATGCCAAATGGGGCATTGTACTCGATGACTGGCCTAATGAGGGAAGAGTAGAGGGAGACAATGACCTCTTTCTTCCTGGATGCAAAACCCTTAGTAATGAGATCTGCCACATAGGACTTTGACCACAGTGGCAATGTGGTGGTGAAAAGAGAGGCTGCTGTGTATCTGTTCCCAGATCTCTTACAACACCTTCTCTGTGTTCAGTGGATTACAATCGATGTGGTAATTCATGGGAACTGGGGTTTTCCCCAAATGGGATGATGACACATTTTTGGCATTGAGCTTAAGGCCATGGTTCTGACACCAGTCACAGGTCTCACTGAGGCCTTTCTGTAGGATGTCAACATTACCTGGGGAGTTAATAGCAGCTCCCAACTTGCAATCGTCTGTGAACTTGGTCAGCCAGAGACTCTTTGGGTTGGCCTGGACTTCAGAGAAGTAGATACCAAACAGGAAAGGACCCAGGACCGAACCCTGTAGGACTCCACTCGCGACTTGTCGGCAAGTCTGACTAAGTCCGCTTTCACACTGTGGATTCTGTGAGCCAGTTTGCAACCCACCTAGTGATAGACAGGTTGATGCCTAGCTTAGTGAGTTTTTTCTATGATTCCTGAATGGGGAATGGTATCAAACGCCTTGACCAGATCAAGGTAGGCTGTATTGAACCACATTGCCTGCATCCACAGCTCTGAGGATTGACTCAAAGTAGTCGACCAAGTTGAGCAGGCATGATCTACCCTTTACAAAACCAAACTGTGTGGGATCCAGAGTTTGGAGATTACCTATATCCTTGTTTAATATGTCCATGACGATCTGTTCCGTAGCTTTGCATATCAGACTCATCAGGTTAATGGGGCAATAGTTTGCAGGGTCAGTAGTCGCTCTTCCTTTGTGGAGAGGGATGCCTGTAGCAGCGCGCCATTCAGTAGGGACAAAGCCTGAGGTGAGGCTGTGATTGAACAGGGCGCAGAGGTGAGGTGGCCAGTTCACTCTGTAGTTCATGTAGAACACAGCCAGGGATATTGTCAGGTCCCATGGAAGCTGTATTCTTGGCCTTGGACAGTGCTGTTTTAATCTGGGTGCTTGGCAATCTACTGGTATTGTGATTGGTCCTTTAGGGTGGGGAGAGGGGTAAAGTTGGCACAGAGTCTGTCAGCCAGTATACTGGTAATATCTGTTGGCTCGGTATAGGGCATTGCCATGGAGATTCTTTACATAGCTATAGAAGGCTTTGTGGTTGTCTTTACCATCTGCTGCAATTCCGTTTTCATAGCTAGCTTCAGAGGATTTGATGAGGGATCTCAATTTTTTTGTTGAGGCTTATAAGGGAGTTTTTGCAGTCTTAGGATAATCTTATTCCGCATCAGTTTCCTCCTTCTGTTGTAGAGTTTGTTTATGGCAGGGGACCACCAGATTGGCTGTTTTTTTTTTGGAGGAGAGTGTCTTGGTTCTACTGGGTAAGGCGGGATTCCATGCAATTGTGTATGTGTTTATACAGTGCATTGGTGCATGATTTGGCAGTCATGCAACTACTCTCCATTTGCATTGGTGCCATGAAGTTATCCACCTCTGTTCTTAGGAGCCCAAAGTTAGCTTTGGAGAAGTTTTTCATGGTGCTTACCTTTGCGAGGGGGGGGGGTGGATTTCCAGGGTGATTAGTTTGTGGTCAGACTGGTAAATCTGAATGCCCTTTGTTCTGCAGTAGGCTACTGCTGGGGCTAGGCATTATGAGAAACTCTTGGTGCAGTGGATAAACCAAACTTCAAGGCAGTGAACTGAAAGTGTGAGGAGGGTCCAGCAAAGCCCAGATACTTCCTGTGGATTGGGTGGATAGGTATGTGGAGGTATGCCTCCTTCAGGTTCAAAGTGGCCATGAAAGCTTTGGGTGCCATTAGTGGAAGCAGGTTTTGAAGAGTTAAAATTCTGAAGGAAAAGGACCTTCTGAAAGAGGTTTAGGAAGGACAGATCTAGGAGAGGCTTCCAAGGGCCTTCCTTTTTTGGCACCAGGAATACCCTGGAGTAAAACCCTATTCCATCTTGGCCTGGGTAAATGGTTTCTATGGTCCCTTGGGCGAGGTGGTCTTGGATAACCTGTGGAATTAGGTGAAGTTGGTTCTTTGGAGGGAAAGGGATGCCTAATGGTATGTTTTTTTCCTGCCATGACATGAAGTATCCTTTTTCCACTATTGCCAGAACCCAGCAGTCTGTAGTGACCTTTTTCCAGAGGGGAAGACAGTGATAGAGGCAGGATGACAGGGGAAGGTGGCTGAGGCAGTCACACATTGTTGTTCTTATCTTGAAAAGAGCTGTCTACTGGAAGGCTGAGAGGGTGTTGCCCTAGGGGAGGGAACCTTCCTGGAGCCTATTCTGTCCAGAAGTGGAGAAGGAGATTGGAGCAGGGGCTCTCCTGACAAAGGAAGTTTTAGCTGGGTAATTTCTGTAAAATGTGGGTACTGAAGAGATAAGAAAGTGCTTCAAGTCCTGGAGCTCCTTACCTTTTTCTTGTAGGCTTTAAAAAAGTTCAGCTTACTGCTTGCCAAACAGGAATTTGTTATCCATAGGCATATCCAGAATTTTAGTTTTAAAATCTTCAGGCAGGGGCTGTAGCCTAAGCCAAGAGTATCTGCGCAGATCAGATGCTGATTCTGCAGATCTTGCAGAAGCCTCAGGTGCATCACAGCTGCACTCAGTGTCTGGCGCAGGAACAGCTTAGATGCTACCTGAGATTTGTTGGAGGAATCAGGCAAGGAGAGTAAAGAGGAAGCCTGTGAAACCAAATCTAGGACATATTTGACCATGTGGGTCTGGTAAATTGATTGCCCTGAAGGCTAGTGTGGAAGAGGTATATATCTTTTTCCCCAGCCTGTCCATGATTTTGCAGTCTTTCTCTGATGGCAAGAGGGAGGAAAAAGGTACGAGTCTGGACTGTTGTCGGGGGACACTGCAATAAAGAAAAGTTGTGTAAAATCTTACCATAACTATAGATGTCCTCTTCCATGGTACAGTATTCTGTACATACGGTTTTCTCCTTTTGCTACCCGAACTTTCAACCAGTATACAAAATATTTCCGTCACTGTATGGTGCGTGGGACGTCTGACGTGACCAGCAGAGCATGGACCATAAAAGTGACATCTGAGCACACCAGACCTCAGAACTGTGTGCCCCAGTCAGAACCAGTCCCAAGGAAGGTAATGCAAGTCCTGTGCCATCCAAAAAGGGAACTGCCAGATAATAGGAGGAGTAGGTGGGAGGGACAATACTACAACATGGAAGAGAAAGACATCTATGGTTAAGGTAAGATTTCACACAACTTTTCTATGTCTTTCTGTTCCAGTGTTGCAGTACTCTGTACATACGAGTGAGTGCCAAAGCTCACTGTGAGGAGGGGGGGGGGGGAGGTGGCCTAGTAGAGCTCGCTGGAATCCATGGAGCATAGCCCTAGCAAATCCAGCCCTGGACCTGGAAATTTGGTCTTGTAATGCTTTGTGACAGTGTGCACAGAAGACCAACTGGCTGCTTCAAGGAAAGTGGAAGTGTCCAAGCCTTTGAAGAATGCTCCAGAGGAAGCCATTTATCCTGGTGGAATGTGATTTAACACTGCCTTGTAAAGCTTTTCTCTGGTGTTTGTAGCAAAAGGTAATAGTTTTGGAGATCCAGGCTGAAATGGTTTGCTTAAAAACTGCTTTTCCTAGGGCCCTGGGATGGAAAAAGAAACAGTTGGTCAGCCTGTCTGATGGGCCTGGTTTTGTGCAGACAATCTGAGCTGTCTGTGCACATCTAGGGAATGTTGTACTCTCTTCACCATCTCCTCGTGGATTGGGAAAGAAATTGGGTAAGTGGATGGCTTAGGTTAAAGAAAGGTAACTGACTACGTTGGGCATGAAGGATGGGTTGGTTCCAAGGGTTACTCAGTCTCTGTGGAATATGAGGAAGGGTGGAATAGCTATGAGGGCTTGCAACTCAGACACACTGTGCTCTTCCCTGTGTGGTACTGGCCACACTCCCTGCACTTTTAGGTACGCCAGAGTCACGACCCAACCGAGCTCTGAGATGTCTGTGTACATAATCTGTTTTGGTTGAGGGGGGCTGGAGTGGAAGATGAGCACAATTCAAATGGGTTTCCTAAAAGTACAGTTTTGTACCTACCATAAATGTAGATGTTCGAGTGCTAATACAGCTGCAGTAATCACATATGGGTTCTCTGCCGTCAGGCGGTCCCTCAGGTCGGCTGAATTCCAAAGTCTTGGTCCGGCGTCGGTTGTTGTCGCCTTTTTTCCTGACGTCAGTGCGACAGGGGTATACAAGACACAGCCGACGCCATATTCTTCAGTCTTTTCTTGCCCCAGATGTCAGGTGCCCCCAGAAGGAAGGCTATACATAAATTATATATAAAAATATATTCAAGCAATGCAATGTAATCAAAAAACAGTAGTTGCAGGCAAATATACCATAGGAGGATAACCCAAATTAGGTTGTAAGAGGAGGTGTTAGCCACTAGTCCTTTACCAAGAAGGGAAGGAGGGAGGGAAACCTGTACTGCAGCTGTATTAGCACTCAAACATCTACATTTATGGTAGGTACAAAACTGTACTATGTTCATCGTGCATACAGCTGCAGTAATCACATATGGGTAGAATCCCAAAGCTACGCACAGGGTGGTAGGCACTAGGTGGAACTGGGATGAGCCAGAATGCCCTGCAATACAGCAGTGGCAAAGCCTGCTCTAGTTTTGGAATATAAAGGCAGGTGGTAATGTTTTGTGAAGGTATGCAGAGAACTCCAAGTGGCTGCCTCCAAAATATCTTTGGTAGGAACTCCTCTGAGGAAGGCTGTAGAGGTAGCGGTGGCCCTGGTGGAGTGGGATCTGATGCCTGTAGGGACAGATTTCCCATGATAGGAGTAACAAAATCGTATGCAGTGGCCTATCCATTTTGAAATTGTCTGTTTGGTAACAGGCTTCCCTTGAGCTCCTACAGCACAGGACACAAAAAGCTGTTCTGATTTCCTGAAAGGCTTTGTTCTGTCCAAATAATAACGTAGCTGCCTATGGATGTCTAAGGAATGTAGCAGCCTTTCCCCTTTGTTTTGAGGATTGGGGTAAAAGGTAGGTAAGTGTATGGCTTGATTCAAAGCTACCCTGGATACCACTTTAGGCATAAATGACAGATTGGTTCGAAGGGAAACCCTGTCCTGATGGAAGATGAAAAGGGCTGCACAGCCATGAGGGCTTGTAGCTCCGAAACCCTACGAGCTGAGGTAATGTCCAGAAGGAAAGTTGTTTTCCAGGACAAATATTGCAAATCTGTTGAGGCAGCTGGTTCAAAGGGAGGCAATGTTAATTTTTCTAGAATGTAATTAAGATTCCAGGCTGGCACTGGTTGTTTCCTTGGTGGTCTTATATTCTTAGCCCCTCTGAGGAACTGTCTTAAAAGTGGGTGAGAGAATAACGGTGGATCCGTGTTGAATTCTGCAGAAACGGCTGAGGCATGGATTTTTATGGAGGAAAATGAAAGCCCACTCTTCAGCAGCTCAGCTAGATACTGTGATACCCGAGGCAAATTTAGTTTTCTAGGATCCTGGCCTTTTTTCTCATTCCAGGAGCAAAACCGTTTCCATTTTGCGGAGTAGGCCTTTTAGTTGATGGCCTTCTGGCCTCCAGAATGACGTCCTGCACCTCTTTGGGGAGTAGGATCTGTTGTGGTGTTAAGGAATTTTCCATGCAGCGAGATTGAGTGTTTTCAGCTGACTCAAGAGTTTTGTAGCTGTGCTGAGTCAGCAGAAGAGGCATTAGAGGTAGAAGCCAGGGAGGAGTATGTGTTAGGCTCCTCAGGAGTGGGTACCAGTGCTGTCTTGGCCAGTCTGGAGCAATCAGTATCATCTTCGGTCTGTCTGCTCTTGCTTTCAAGAGCACCTTGGGCAGAAGAGGCAGAGGTGGGAAAGCGTACACTGTCCATGCTGTCCAACTGAATGAAAGGGCGTCCACTCTCCAGGCCTTTGGATGGAAGGTCCTTGAACAAAACTTTTCCAATTGATTCCTGTGGGAGGCAAAGAGATCTATGTCTGGCCTTCCCCACGCTTGGATTATCTGTGTAAACACCTGAGGATGCAACTTCCATTCGTGCGGATCTGTCATATTTCTGCTTAGACTGTCTGCCAGCGTGTTTTCCAAACCTGGCAAGTACTGTGCTTGAAGTTCGACTTTCCATTCCAGAGCCAAGTTCCAAAGTGTCATGGCTAGTCTGCACAGGGGGTATATGAATGTGTTCCTCCTTGTTTGTTTATGTACCACATTACTGTGGTGTTGTCTGCTCTTATCAATAATTGTCCTGGATGCAGGAGGTCCTTGAATGCTATAATTGCATTTATCACTGCTAGCATTTCTTTTTGGTTGATGTGAAGGTGCTTTTCCTTTTGGGACCATTTGCCCTGAATGCACCTGTCTGTCATGTGCGCCCCCCAGGCGTAATCTGAGGCGTCTGTTGTGATGACTTGATTTGCTTGAGGCTTGCAGAATGGGAGACCTGTGTTTGTTTGACATGCTTGGGCCCACCATAGAAATTCCTTTTGCAAACATGGAATTATTGGTATTATTGTCTCCAAATTGTGGCTGTGCTGAGACCATAGGTTTTTTAGGTACCATTGAAGTTTTCTCATCTGCAACTTTGCACATGGGATTAAAAGAATGCAAGATGCCATGAAGCCCAGAGCCTGCAGGATTTCCCTTGCAGTAAGCCTGGTACAATTTGCTAGTATTTTGAAGTACTGAGTTAGTTACCCCTGTTTTTCTGGCGTAAGGTAGGCCATCTGGGTGTTTCTGTCCAAGTTGGCACCCAGGAAAGTTATTTTCTGAGATGGTGTTAGCCTGGATTTCTCTTTGTTGATTGTGTATCCCAGAGAATTCAGTAACCGTATTGCATAAGCCAGATGTTCCAGAAGTTTGTGCTTGCTGTCCGCTTGGATCAGGCAGTCGTCCAAATAAAGGTAAATTTGTATCCCTTGAAGTCTGCAGTAGGCGATTACTGATGCCAGGCATTTCGTGAATACTCTGGGCGCAGTAGATAAGCCAAAGGGCAATGCAGAGAATTGATAGTGGATTGAACCTGCAAGAAATCTGAGGTATCTTCTGCAGCTTTGTCTGATTGGGACATGCAGGTATGCCTCCTTGAGGTCCAATGTTACCAGCCAAAACCCCTTGCCCAGCATGGGAAGAAGCTGCTGTAATGTGAGCATCTTGAATTTTGGTACGAGCAGAAATGTATTTAGGATGGATAAGTCCAAAATGGGTCTCCAGTCGGTTCCTTTCCTTGGTACCAGAAATAGTATGGAATAAAAACCTTGACCTTGTTCGTGAGTAGGTACCTCTTGAATAGCTTTCATGTCCATGAGTTTTGAAATTTGTATTTGTGCCTCTGCCCTTTGTGTGGCAGGTTTGACATGCCTCTCATTTTTGGAAGAGTGTGAAAATGAAATCTGTAGCCTCTGTTTATAATGTCCAGGATCCATTTGTCTGTTGTGATAATATGCCAATTTCTTGTAAATAATGCCAGCTTTCCTCCCAAGGGAGCTGCCAGCTGAGACTTGCTTGGCATGAAAAGGAGGAAGTCATTGGGTTTGTTTTCTGTATTGTTGTGCACTGTCCTCGCCACTTCTTGGTGCTGGAGTTTGCCATTGTCTGCCTCTATATGATCCTTGAGATTGTCCTCTACCCCTTGTGCGCCTGTATCTACCTCTTTGGGGCTTGTCCGTGGCTGGAAAGGACCAGTTTTTAGAAGGCCAATTTCTGCTAAAACGAGGTGATTGTACCCGTAGAAAAGCCTTGACAGTTTGCATAGATTTAGCTTTTTCTTCCATTTTACGTAGTATCTCCTCAGCATTAGTACCAAATAGTACATCCTTTTTGTAAAGGAGCATCTAATAGTTTAGCTTTAACATGATCAGGCAAGCTTTGTTCCCTAAGCCAAGCATGTCTACGAATGACTGATCCTGTAACAGCAGCTCTACTTGAGGCCTCTAAGGCATCATAGCCACATTGTAAGGTGTGTTTACCCACTTGTTCTGCACTATGCATCATATCCTGCAATTCCTTCAAATCTGGCTGTTCAGGTTGAGACATTTATTTCTTAATTGAGATAACAGAAACTGCTGGTATTTAAGCATATGGAACTGACAATTTAAGGCCCTCATGGCTAGGGTGGCAGAGGTGTATACCTTTTTCCCCCACCTTTCTAAGGATCTAGATTCTCTTTCGGAAGGTAGTGGATTCCTGGCATTAGAGGCCTTCATTCCCTTGGGGCCTTAAGAAATGGTTTCAGGGTCAGCATTATGGCTTTGAAAAGAAATTGGTGAGAGTTAGGAACTCTGTAGTACCTATCCAGGTTTGACTGGAGCAGGAGGCAGGGAATCCGGACTAAGACAAGCCTCCGAGTAAACATCATCAAGTATGTCCAAGACAGGAGGTATAGCCAGCGGTCTGTGTTGAGGTAACAAAAGAAATTCCCTAAGCCTTTTCTTAGAATCAGAAAGTCTTGGCCTTCCCAATGGAAGTACTCCCTCAAGGTGTGCAAGGTTTCCCCAAAAGAGAAATCCTCTGGGGGAGATACAGAAGGAATGGACTGTTCTGCATCCGAATCTTCATAAGGGGAGTACGAGTGCTCCTCTACATCAGAATGCTCTGAGAAAATGGAGCCCCGTTCAGAAGAGGGAGAATCTTCCTCCACTCTGGGTCTCTTGTCTGGAGGGGGTTGGGAACCCCTGATAAGGGTAATCAAATCCTCAGCCATTTTAAGCATCTGCTTTTTAGGCATGGGGCCTGGGGATGGGCCCTGAGCAACAGGCCTCTTGGGATGCATGGCTGATTTGGACTTAGTAAAGGCCTTAATGGAAAAGGAAGAAAAGGGCCTAAAGACACCCTGGGTGGAAGTGGACCTGTCCACATTAGGAGACTCAACACTCACAGTGCCTTCGGTGGTTGTAGTCTGAGTAAGGGCCGAGACACCTGCGGTCTCGGGTACAGAAGACACCGCCTAAAGAAGTGTCGTCGGTAGTCAGGGACTGCAAAGGCGTCTTGCTGAGAACCGGACCACGTGCAGTCGATTTTGGTGTGGTGTCAGTGGAGACCGCGGACCTCGCGTGTTGGTCCTTGTCCTTGCGTTTTTTGGACAAAACGGTAGTCGGAGTCTCCGACGACATTTTATAATCAAAGGCTTTACCAAAATAATGTTGGGCGAAGTCCGCCCGACGCTTAATAGTGCGTTTATTGAAAGTAGCACAAAAGCGATAGCCCGAGACGTCATGGTCTGGGCCTAAACAAGGTATGCAGAGGGAATGGAAATCCTTATGCGGTATTTGCTTCCCACAAGAAATACAATTGTTAACTTGTCTGACATCGGTCTGAGGCAAGAAAAGTTTCCCCAACAGGGTACTTAGCTTTAAAGAAGACTTCGGTTTCCAATTTTTCGTAAATTCAGGAGCTGGCCGACCGGCACTTGCGAACTGCTTCTGCTTTGGGCACCGCACGGCAAAAAAGACTGAAGAATATGGCGTCGGCTGTGTCTTATATACCCGTCGCACTGACGTCAGGAAAAAAGGCGACAACAACCGACGCCGGACCAAGACTTGGGAATTCGGCCGACCGAGGGACCGCCTGACGGCAGAGAACCCATATGTGATTACTGCAGCTGTATGCATGATGAACATCAGCACAGACAGCTACTGGCTTGGAGAAACAGACCTTGAATGTTTCAGTATCTCTTCTGGGAATCAATGGTCTCCTGGGACTGTCACACTGTGTTCTCTAACAAATCACCATACCCAACCCAAATGCCATCCTCTGCTGGAGAGTATTCCAAAGAGCACTAACTTTGCAGATGACTGAAAATTAGGAGCATTCATTGAATCCCCGTATGATTTAGCCATCTAGCAGAAAGGTTTATCCCAAATAAATAACTGCTGCCAAAATCATGGAGTGAAACTAAATCCTATAAACGCATCATCACAGCATTCAGAAAGTTCTCTACCCTGGAGAAAGTACTGTTGTGTAAGAACTTACCATAACCTTAGATGTCTTTTTCTATATGCTGCTGTATTCATGACATCAGGGAGTTTTGCCTCTGGTGAACTCTAGTACGTCCAGCTGTTATACAAAAGTTAAATGCTACCGCTAGGGTGCATGTGACATCCTGTACCCCTCTCTCAGATGTCGGTTGTAAATGGACTTTGGGTATAAACCGGACATCAGCACGCACCTTCCTCGGAACTGGATGCCGCCGGAATAAGCTACTATGGAGTGGGTACTCTTGGAATCAGGCAAGTGTGAGGGGAAGGCTGGGTGGGAAATTATACAGCAGCATATAAAACAGCAGGACATCTAAGGTTATGGTCAAGTTCTTACACAACAGTACTACGTCCTTCTAGTCGTATGCTGCTGTATTCATCATAAAAGGGAGAATGCAACAGCTCCTGTCCTAAGGGGTGGCGCCAGGAAGCACTTTCCACAAACTCATGAAGGATGGCTCTGGCAAATCCTGCCCTGGCTCTAGAGACCATACTCAGTTTCTAGTGTCCAGTGAATGTGTGAACTGAGGTCCAAGTAGCTGCTTCAAGGACAGCAGCAGTGTCCAACCCTTTAAGGAATGCCCCTGAGGAGGAAACTGCCCTAGTGGAGTGTACCCTTACTGGAGCTGGGAGCGACCTACCATGGTTAGTGTAACAAAAGGAAATGGTTTTAGATATCCAAGAGGATATGGCCTGCTTGGAAACATGTGGTAGGAGAAAGAGACCCCGTCAGATTTACGGAAGGATTTGCTTTGGCCAAATAGTATCAGAGCTATCTGTGTACATCCAGGGAGTCAAGTATCCTCTCTGGTTCTTCGGAGTGGGGAAAAAGTTTGGCAGATTGATAGTTTAAGGACAGCTTGTTGACCAGTTTAGGCATGAATGAAGGGTTAGTATGCACGCACACACACCTTTGACCTAATGGAAGACAGTGAAGAGGGGGTTTGCCATAAGGGCCTGGAGTTCTGATGCCTGTCTGGCTGAGCTGATAGAAACCAAGAGTATAGTCTTCCAAGTGCAGTGATGAAGAGTGCAGTCTTTGGGAAAAAATTTTTTCTTTTTCCCAAAACTTTGGAAAAAAGGTTTTTGAAAATTTCCAAAA
>NC_056738.1:329643983-329665512 GCF_019279795.1 Protopterus annectens | reverse complement strand
GGATACAACTCACGCTACTATTTGGACAGAACAAAAACTAGCAGAAAAACTGACCAACTTTTTGTAGCATATGCAACTGGAGTGCAAGGAAGAGCAGTTTCCAAACAGACAATTTCAAAATGGATAGGAAATTGCATTAGCTTTTGCTACTCCTTTCATGGAAAGACAGTTCCTGAAAATATCAGGCCTCACTCCACAAGGGCCACGGCCACCACTACAGCCATCCTACGGGGGGTGGCTACCAAGGACATTTTGGAAGCTGCTACTTGGACCTCCGTGCATACATTTGCCAAGCATTACAATCTACCTTTATACTCTAGATCCAGAGCAGGGTTTGCAACTGCAGTCCTGCAGGGGATCTTAACTACACCATTCTTTTCTTAGTACCTCCACCCCCAGATTGGCTATGGTATTCTACCCATATGTTATGACTGCAGATGCATCCTTGAAGGACATAGTACAGTTTTGTACCTACCATAAATGTAGATAGGTATGCATCTGCAGTCAGGATTACCCTCCCTCCTTCCCCTCTTTGGTATTCCTAGGGTGCTTACCCCTCTTTTAGCTAGCTGGGGGAAATCTATTATGGTGTATTTGTTTGTTTATTCATGTATATAATTTGCAAATGTTTGGAACTTTTCAGCATTTATACAAATTTAGCCTTCCTAGAGGGCACCTGTCATCTGGGGCAAGAAAAACTGAGGAAAATGGCGTCGGCTGATGCTTTTGCACCCCAGACGCTCTGACGTCGGGGAAAGTGCGACATCAGCCGAGGCCAGTCCCAGACTTTGGAATCCGGCCGACCGAAGGACTACTTGAGGCAGGACAAACCCATATGTTATGACTGCAGATGCATACCTATCGGATATCTACATTTATGGTAGGTACAAAACTGTACTTTTTCAGCTTTTCTGAGCGGAGACCTCTGGCTCTGCCTGACAGGGGTGCCTTCGAGGTCATGATGAGCGTGTTAGAACCTGGTTCAACTCCACAGTCTGCTCCGTCTGCCCCTCCCTCCACGGTGCCTCTGGTGATTTCTGCTCACACTCTCATCCCGGATCGTAGAGAGCCAGCTCCTCAAGTATCCCCAGTGGGGATCTCCTCCTCTTCCGAGGCCTCTCCTGACCTGGTAGGAGAGCCCCCTAGGAAGAGGCAGTGCAAGAGGAAGCACATTGACTCCCCTGAGTCTTTCACCTCTGACACTGATTTAGAGGATTCTGAAGGTTCCCCTTGTTCCCCCTCTGAAGATGTCTCCTTTGCAGACATCCTCGAAATCTTAAAACAGAGGGGGAATTGGCCAGCCCTCAACCCTTCAGAGGATGAATCTGTGTATTTTGAGGCGTTTGGCTCTCGCCCTTCCACCTCCTGGGTGTCCCCTCCCTTTGACCCCCTCATGCAAGTGGTAGCAAAGAAGGCCTGGACTGCTCCTGACTCAGTGGAACCCACCCTCAGGAGACCATCAAAATTTATCACCTCCCCCAAGGACAAAATTTTTAACCAAAGGCGTCTCTGTTGATGCTATGGTGGTGGCTGCGGCCACCAAGAAGGAGTTAGCTGATCCTTCGGTGCCTGTTCATCCTCCTAACAAGGAGTCTAGGACTATGGACAGGTACGGGAAGCGGATGTTCTCGTCAGCGACCTTTACTATGCGCTCGCTGAATTACCTGTGTCATTTCACTCGTCTTCAGAGGGATTTGCTCAAGGAAGCGAGCGAAATGTTAAAGGACCCAACAGCTGCGGGTTTTCAGGATAGGATGAACTCTCAGCTGGCGACCCTTAATTCTATAACTCCTCCATGCGCTTCCTTTCATATGCGGCGGATGGAGCGAGTAGAGCAGCAGGTACAGGTGTGGCCTTACGTCTGCACGCCTGGATGCGGCTATAACTTTGCGGACCCTTTCAAGGCGTCCTTCACTAACTCCCCTTTTGATGGATCATCCCTCTTTGGTCCTCAAGTGAAGGAAAGCCTGACTAGGTGCGAGACTGATGGCAAAACTCTCTCTGCCGTCGGAGTCCGTTTTCTACTCCTTCTAGGCCTTACCCCAAAGGCCAGAAGGGGGGAAAGATGTGGTTCTGCAAACAATCTCAGGGAGATTTGCCTGACGCACAGAGTCAGTTCCCCTCTAGAGGCAGAGGGGGGAACAATAATGGTAGACGCCGTCCTAGAGGCAGAGGGGGCCCGCAGAATCAGGGCAGTCGAGAAACCTTCTCCGACAAGCCCTTTCAGCATCCCTGAGGGGTTGCCCGACTGTCCACCTTCGGAGGCAGTCGGGGGAAGATTATCTCTGTACCCAGAAGCCTGGCTATCCCTAACTCAAGACAAGTGGGTACAGTCTATCATTTCCGAAGGCTACAGAATCCCATTCTTTCTCATTCCAAAGCAATCCAGAAAATTCCTTCCAGACGTTCCACCCAGTCAAAGGGAGCAAGCAGCACTAGAAATTTCAAAGCTGCTTGCAAAAAGAGCCATTCAACTAGTTCCAGCAGACCAACAAGGATCCGGACTCTACTCCAAATTCTTTTTGGTTCCAAAGAAAACGGGGGACTGGAGACCCATTTTGGATCTCAGCAACTTGAACAAGTTTGTCAAGAAAACAAAGTTCCGGATGGTCACGCTGCAGTCCATTCTACCCTTTGGGGACAACTGGATGTGCTCAATAGATCTCCAGGATGCGTACTATCACATCAGAATGAGTCGACGCTCCAGGAGATTCCTCCGCTTCAAGCTGGGAACCAGTCATTTCCAATTCAGGGCCCTGCCCTTTGGACTCACTACAGTCCCCCGAGTGTTTACCAAATGCATGGCAGTGGTCGCCTCTCATCTGAGACGACAAGGATTCCAAGTGTTTCCGTATTTAGATGACTGGCTCCTTACAGCCCCCACCAAGCATCTTTTGCTTCTTGCCAGAGACTACACTTTTCACACATGTCAAACACTAGGCATTTCAATAAATTACGAAAAGTCTGTCTTGTCGCCTTGTCGTATTGTTACCTTCATAGGCGCAAATCTAGACAGTCAACATGTCAGCCAGACTCAGAGCAGAGAATAGCAGACATACACAGACATGTCTCTCTTGTCTTGCAGAGCAACAAAGTCAAAGCCAGATTGATCCTGAAGGTCTTAGGGATAATGGCGGCGGCCATCCCTCTTCTACCATTAGCTCGCTTCCATATGAGAATCTTACAATGGATACTCTTCACACAATGGTCTTTCCAACGACTTCCAATGTCCCATCCTATTCGGATAACACAATCGTGCAAGAATCATCTCTCTTGGTGGATCACATCTCCCCAGCTCTTCCTAGGGAGACCTTTCGTTCCTTCCCCTCCGGTTGCTACAGTGACAACGGACGCCTCCCTGATCGGGTGGGGGGGGGCATTACCAGGGCAGGACGGTCCAAGGCATGTGGCAACCTTTCGAGTGCCACTTGCACATAAATGTCCTAGAGATGAGAGAAGTGCTTCTAGCGTTGCAAGCCTTACAAGACTCTCTTCCCAAGGGAACTATAGCAATTCAGACAGACAATATGTTTGTAGTGTGGTACATCAACAAACAAGGCGGAACCAGATCCTACCCCCTATGTCAAGAGGCACTCAGACTGTGGCAGTGGGCGATATCTTCTCAGCGGTTTCTGTTAGCAACGCACATTCCCGGGAAGTCCAATGTGATTGCGGACAAATTGAGCAGAGCTATTCTCATGCCTCACGAGTGGTCTCTGAAGAATTCAGTGTTGGAGAAAGTTTATCGAAAGTGGGGCCGGCCTTGCTGCGACCTTTTCACTACTCCCCAAAACAGCAAGTGCGGTGATTTTTTTTCACCCTCTTTCCCCAACCAGGCCACCCCAGCAGAGACGCTCTAGTCCACGATTGGCCCCGGGGACTTCTGTATGCTTTTCCTTCCTTCCCACTGATATCTCTACTAATACAGAAAGCCATCGCTCAGAAAGCTTCCATGATCCTCATTGCCCCTTACTGGCCTCGACAGGTTTGGTTCCCATTTCTCCACTGTTATCTGTTGGAGCAACCTTGGCATCTGGACCCAGTTCCAGACCTCTTGACCCATCAGTCGGGTCAGTTGCACCACTCCCTCCCTTCTCTGAACCTCACAGCGTGGTTCCTCCAATTCCAACTCTAGCCAGGCTTCCTCTAATATCTCACTCGGTTAGAGATATTTTGATAGCCCCTCATAAGTCTTCCACTCGGAAGATTTATCATAGTAAGTGGAAACGTTTTTCCTGTTGGGCGCAGTCAAAGGATATAGATCCTTTCACTGCTTCCATTCAATCAGTTTTAGACTTTCTAGCCGAACTTTTCCACTCAGGTTCGTCTCCGTCTACCATCAAAGTTCAATTGGCAGCAATATCGAACTTTCATGTTGGTGTCTTAGAGTCCTCCATTATGTCTCTCAAACTCTGCAAAGCCTTTTTAAAGGGAGTTTTTCTCCTCAAACCACCTATCAGGGATCCTCCTCCTCAATGGGATCTCAACTTGGTTCTAGCGTCCTTAATTCTTCCCCCCTTTGAACCTGCGGCTTCATGTTCAATGAAGTTACTATCTTGGAAAACACTCCTTTTAGTAGCTATCACTTCAGCTAGAAGAGTCTCTGAACTCCATGCTCTGTGTAGTCGACCCCCTTATCTTTTTTTGACAAGGATAGGGTGTCCTTGCGTACTAACCAGTCCTTTTTGCCTAAGGTAGCTTCACCGGCAAATTTGAATCAAACAATTGATCTTCCTGTGTTCTTCCCTAATTATTCGAACAGGTCAGAACAAAAATTACATTGCTTAGACGTTCATCGCCAACTTGGGTACTATTTAGACAGGACCAAACAATACAGGAAGTCTGATCAACTGTTTGTTTCTTATGCAGAAGGTAGAATGGGCCTTCCAGTTTCTATGCAGAAGGTAGAATGGGCCTTCCAGTTTCTAAAGTATCTCTCTCTAGATGGCTTACTTCGTTGATTACCCTTGTGTATGAGATCAGACATCAACAGTTGCCATCCAAACCTAGGGCTCATTCAACTAGAGCTTTAGCCACATCTATAGCTTTCCAAGATAGGCTGCCTATTGATTTGATTTGTTCTGCAGCTACTTGGGCTTCTCCCCATACCTTCATTTCTCATTATAAGTTGGACTTGGCCTCTAGGGACCGAGCCAACTTTGGTTCCACTATACTCAAGAGTCTGTTCCGATAGGCCACCTGGGACAAGGTGCTAGGGACGCGGTCCCATCCAGCAAGAATGAAGGCAAGATAGACAACTTAACATTTAGAAGTTATGTACCTACCAATAACGTTCCATGTTAGTTGTCTTCTTCTCGCCTTCTTTCTTGCGTCCCACACTCCTTCCCCCTAGCCTGGACAGACCTAGAGGAGTTTGTTTTGTGACCTTTCTATCTTTTCCCACGTCCCACCTCTATATATTTTTCCACTGTTAGGTTAGGACACCTCACAGTCAGCTTATAGAGGTGGGTTATCCTGTTCCTTTTATGGAATTTCCTTGCTGGGCTTGGCTTTCAAACGAGATCGGAGGAGTTACCACCTAGCATTGTGGGATATAGGGGAGCCTCGAGCCGGTGGAACTAGCTCTCGGGCTTTTAGAGTGGCAGAGTCTGAGCCGAGGATCGGCTCCGATCCCATCCAGCAAGAAAGAAGGCAAGAAGAAGACAACTAACATGGAACGTTATGGTAGGTACATAACTTCTAATTTCCCATCCACTCGTCAAGGTTTCTGTTGGAGGGTTAGTGAGGAGCTCTGCCTAATGTAGATTGGAATCTTGTTCCAGAGCATGGGAAGTCTCTGGGACAGGAATCTATTCCTCCAGCACATCCTATTTATTGTTGTGGTGAGGTTTAGATCCCTGGAGCGTGTGGCTCGAGGAGATATGGTTTTCTTTAGTTGGGACATATCATCAATTCTGGGTTGGACATGGCCTTGTATGTCAGGCAGAGATCATCTCTGAGTAGGCAGTATGCAACCCTAGTACAGCTGGAGTTTCTTCAGTCGAGCTGCATTAGGGCATCTGCTTGAGACCAGTGATCCTCTTGAGGAACTTCTGTGGTCTTTCCAGTTGCAGGTGTCTTGTAAGGTACATCCCAAATGGGGCATTGTACTCTATGATGGGTCTGATGAGTGATGCGTTGAGGGGCCCAATGACCTCTCTAGATCTGGATGCAAACCTTTTAGTGATTAGGTGAGCCACATAGAAGGATTTTCTAACCACTTTGGCAATGTGATTATCAAAGGAGAGGTTACTATCTACTTGGGGCCCCAGATCCCTTATGTCTTTTGTATTTATGGGGCTACCACCTATGTGGTAGTTTGTGGGTACTTTGTTTTTTCCAAAGGGGATGACTATGCACTTTTTGGCATTTAGCTTGAGACCATGCTTTTGACACCAGGTATCTGTCTCCGTGAGACCCTTTTGGAGGATCTCTGTCAGCCAGAGTCTCAATTATAGCCCCTAGTTTGCAGTAGTCTGCAAACTTGGTGAGCCATAGTACTTGTACTTGCCTGTACCTCTGAGAAGAATATGCCGAACAGGAGGAGTCCTAGGACTGAGCCCTGGGGAATGCTACTTGTAACAGGTTTAGAGTCCGACCTAGCTCCTGCAACTCTTACCATGTGGGTTCTGTCTGTGAGCCAGTTGGCAACCCATTTCGTGACGTAGGGGTTTGTTCAGGCTGGTGAGCTTGTCGATAATACCCGAGTGGGGAATAGTGTCAAAGGCCTTTGCGAAGTCTCTGTAGGCTGTGTGGACCAACTTTTCCTCGTCTATAGCCTTGGTAACTGTCTCAAAGAAGTCCACCAGGTTTAGGAGGCATGATCTGTCCTTAAAGCTGAACTGGGTTGGGTCCAGTGTTTTGAGGTTTCCATGGTCTCTGTTAATGAGATCCACGATGATGCGCTTCATAGCTTTGCAGACCAAGGTAGTCAGGCTTATAGGGCGATAGTTCCTGGTGTCCATTGTGACTCCACCTTTGTGGAGCGGAATAACTGATGTTAAGTTGTCAATCTCGCCTTCATTCTTGCTGGATGGGTTCGGAGCCGATCCTCGGCTCTGACTCTGCACTTGCTTTAGCTCGAGAACTCCTTTTACCAGCTCGAGGCAACCCTATATCCCATGATGCAAGGCGGAACTACCCCAGATCTCGTTTGCCGCTTAGCGAAAGAGGTCTCCTTTGCCAGCTGAGGTAAGTTTTTTCTTAGTAAAATAAGAAAAGTGTAGTTAGGGGTTTAATTTCCCTTTTAGAGTTAGTTTAGTCTGTAAACTAGTTACAGCCCACCCTATTCCCTCTTTTTCGACCTTTTTATAAACTTTTATAAGTTTTAATCTACAGTAGTTTAGTCAGGCCTAGTTCCCCTTGGTTATCCCTTCCTGTGTGTTTGTGTAGGGATTAATTTGTGTGTTTGTGGGGACTGTTTGTGTTCTATCCTCCTTAGTATGTCGAAAGAAGGCAAGGTCTCAGGCTTCAAGAAGTGTGACCAGTGCTGTCAGAAACCGTCCCTGTCAGACGGTCACACTTCTTGTGTGTATTGCCTGGGGCCTTTGCACCTGCAGGACTCCTGTGCTTTGTGTCATGCTTTTAGCCAGAGAGTCCTGCAGGAAAGGAGGAATAAACTCATCCTCCGAGGTTTGCTTAAACCTGAGGGTTCTCCTCCTAAATCAGGGTCAGGAAAACCTCATAAGCCACCGAAGGCTCAGGCTACAGTGTCCAAGCCTCCTCCGGTGGCTCCGGCTCCGTCGGAGCCGACATCGGCTCTGGCTGGAGTCGATACTTTTTCTACTAAAGTAGTGGGTTCGGTGCCGGCTGGCTCCGATACCCTGACTACTGTGGCCTTGTTGGCTCCGGCTGGAGCCGACACTTTATCCAGCATCGGAGCCGAGATATCCTCGGCTCCATCTGGAGTTCAAGGGGCTTCGGCTCCGATGGTTTCGACCCATAAGAGATCCCGGTCCCCTTCTATTATGAGTATCCACTCGGCTCTGGGGTCTCCTCTTTTGTCGGAGCGGAGCCATCGGAGCCGGTCTTCGAGATCTTCCAGGCTGTCTGACCACGACTTGGAGAGGGTGGTAAGCAGGCTGTTGAAGTCTCAGGCACTGGCCCAAATGCTCCATAGCCCGTCTCAACAGACTTCGGCTATAACCCCTATCGTTGAACTTCCTCCTCCGACTCCACACCAGAGTTCGGAGCCGGAGCTTCTCGGGACAGAGACTGTTTCGATGCCGGAGCAGATGCATCCTTCGGCTTCGTCGTCCTCGGCTCCGATCTCTTCCTTGAGACCTTCCTTGGAGGGATCCGGTCGTCGGGTTTCCACTGTCGGCTCCGAGGGGGCTAGTGGCATCAGACCCTTGTCCGACCCCGCTCTCCCTCTCGGGGCTTCAGCTTTGGTAAGCTCGGCACCGACATCGGCCTCGGAGCCTTCTCTCTCTTTGGAGCCGACCATTCCTGTCTCTTCGGAGCGGGTGTGTTCTGGTCTCCCGGGGAGAGGAGCCTTTGAGGTGATGAGGAGTGTCCTGGCCTCAGAGCCAGGTCAACGGTCCGTCCCTCTAGCTCCTCCCTCATCAGTGCCTGCAGATGCCTCTTGCCAGCCTCTTGCTCACAGGCCCAGGGATCCATCGCCCCAGGTTTCCCCACTGGGAATTTCCTCCTCTTCCGAGGTTTCTCCTGATCCTGCAGGGGAACCCCCTCGGAAGAGGGCGGTAAGAGGAAACACACAGACTCCCGAGTCTACTACATCTGATACCGACTTAGATGAGTCGGAGGGTTCCCCTCGGTCCCCCTCTGAGGATGTCTCCTTTTCAGACATCCTTGAGCTCCTCAGAGGGGGAATTGGCCCTCCATTGATCCCTCCGAGGATGAGTCGGTATACCTGGAGGCTTTTGGATCCCGACCCTCCACCTCCTGGGTGTCTCCGCCTTTCGGCCCACTCATGCAGGTAGTGGCTCGGAAGGCGTGGGCGGCTCCAGATTCTGTGGAACCTGTCCCCAGAAGACCATCCAAGTTCATCACGGCCCCTTCGGATAAACAGTTCCTTTCCAAAGGTGTCTCTGTGGATGCTATGGTGGTGGCGGCCACTAAGAAGGAACTGGCGGATCCTTCAGTACCTGTCCATCCTCCTAACAAGGATTCTAGGACCATGGACAGGTATGGAAAGCGGATAATTTCTTCAGCGACCTTTGCTATGCGTTCGCTGAATTACCTTTGTCACTTCACCAGGCTTCAACGAGATATTCTCAAGGAACTGGGAGAAGTAGTCCAGGATCCTTCTGCTGCTGGGGCTCAGGAAAAGATTGCCTCACAGCTTGCTATCCTGAATTCCATATCTAACTCCTCCATGCAGCTCATATCTTATGCGGCCGATTGTGCGAGCAGAGCCGCAGGCACAGGGGTTGCTCTCAGACGCCAAGCCTGGATGCGGCTGTGTAATTTTGCGGACCCCTTTAAGGCGTCCTTCACCAATACCCCCTTTGATGGTTCGGCTTTGTTCGGACCTCAGGTGAAGGATACTTTGACCAGGTGTGAGCAGGACGGTAAAACTCTTTCTGCCGTTGGAGTCCAATTTTCCACTCCTTCTAGACCATATCCCAAGGGTCAGAAAGGAGGGAAGATGTGGTTCCGTAAAGCCCAAGGAGCTACACCGGACACACGTGGTCAGTTTACCCCCAGAGGCAGAGGGGGTAACAATAATAGACGCCCTAGAGGCAGGGGGGTCCTCAGAACCAGGGCAACAGGGAGTCTCTTCCTGAGAAGCCCTTTCAGCATCCCTGAGGTGTTGCCCGACTGTCCACCCTTGGAGGCAGTCGGGGGAAGGATTTCACTGTACCCAGTAGCCTGGCAATCCCTATCCCAAGAGAAGTGGGTACAGTCGATTTATATCCGAGGGTTACAAGATCCCCTTCGAAAGGTTCCCCGTACCTCTACAATCCCTTCCAGACATCTCACCCGGTCAAAGGGATTTGGCAGAACAGGAGGTTTCAAAACTCCTAGAAAAAAGAGCCGTCCAGACAGTGCCGGCAGACCAAGTAGGATCCGGCTTCTACTCAAGATTCTTTTTGGTCCCCAAAAGGACGGGGGATTGGAGACCGATACTAGACCTGAGCAGACTAAACAAGTCTGTCAAGAAGGCAAGATTCCGGATGGTCACGCTTCAGTCCATTCTGCCCTTTCTGGGCAAGGACAACTGGATGTGCTCTATAGACCTTCAGGATGCGTACTATCACATAAAGATTCACAGACGCTCCAGAAGGTTTCTCCACTTTCGGCTGGGGACCAGTCATTACCAATTCAGAGCACTGCCCTTTGGCCTCACTTCAGCCCCCAGAGTGTTCACCAAATGCATGGCATTGGTCACAGCTCACCTGAGATGTCAAGGATTCCAAGTGTTTCCTTATTTGGACGACTGGCTCCTCTCCGCCACCACCAAGCATCAGCTTCTTCAGTCCAGAGACTACACCCTACAGCTTTGCAAGAAACTGGGAATTTCGGTAAATTTCGAAAAATCCTCTCTGCTGCCTTGCCAATCTATCACCTTTACAGGCGCAAAGTTAAATACCGTGAAAATGTTAGCCAGGCTAACAGATCAAAGAATTCTGGATATCCAAAAATTTGTTCGTCTTTTGTTACAAAGCAGCAAGATCAAAGCCAGGTTTGTCTTGAAAGTTCTAGGCCTAATGGCTGCGGCCATTGTTCTTCTACCACTGGCTCGCTTCCGCATGCGTCTCCTGCAGTGGATGTTATTCACGCAGTGGTCGTACCACAATCTTCCGATGAGACACGAGATCTTGGTAACAGTCGTGCAGGGCTCATCTACAATGGTGGATATCTTCCCCTCTTCTTCATCAGGGCCGACCCTTTATTCCCCCTCCTCCAGTTGCCACAGTCACTACGGATGCCTCTCTGATCGGGTGGGGGGGGGCATTATCAGGGCAGGATGGTCCATGGGACGTGGCAACCCATAGAATACCATCTGCACATAAATGTCCTGGAGATGAGAGCTGTGCTTTTTACGTTGCAAGCCCTCGACGACTTTCTTCCCACGGGGACTATTGCAGTACAAACGGACAACATGTCCGTGGTCTGGTACATCAACAAACAGGGCGGAACCAGGTCCTATCCGTTATGTCGAGAAGCTCTCAGACTTTGGCAATGGGCGATCTCTTCTCAGCGGTTTCTGATAGCAACGCACATCCCCGGCAGGTCCAACCTATTGGCGGACAGGCTAAGCAGATCTATTCTGATGCCTCACGAGTGGTCTCTCAATCAATCTGTAGTGGATCAGATTTTTCGGAAGTGGGGCACTCCTTGTTGCGATCTTTTCGCTACCCCTCAAAACAACAAGTGCCCAGACTACTTCACACTATTTCCCCTTCCAGGCCAACCCTTGAGAGACTCTCTAACCCAGGATTGGCCTCGGGGACTTCTTTATGCTTTTCCTCCCTTTCCATTGATTCCACAAGTCATTCAGAAAGCCACCGTTTTGAGAGCCAAATTGATCCTCATTGCCCCATATTGGCCTCGACAAATTTGGTTTCCGTCTCTGCATCGTCATCTTCTGGTGCAGCCCTGGCATCTGGACCCAGTTCCGGATCTTTTGATCCATCAGTCGGGTCAGCAGCACCGGGCCATTCATTCTCTCAACCTCACTGCTTGGTTGCTCCACTTCCTTCCCTAGCCAGGCTACCAATGATTTCTGACTCTGTCAGAGACATTTTTGTGTCTTCTTTGAAGTCGTCCACTAGAACTATTTATGCTAGCAAGTGGCGACGTTTTTCGATTTGGGCAAACACCAGAAATATTGATCCTTTTACTGCTCCCGTACATTCTGTTTTGGATTTCCTGGCGGAGGTTTTTCATTCAGGATCCTCATCGTCTACAGTCAAAGTACAACTAGCTGCTATTTCCAAGTATCATGTTGGCTTGCATGACAATAACATCATGTCTCATAGATTATGCAAGGCCTTTTTGAGAGGAGTTTTTCTCCTAAAACCACCTGTGAAACATCCTCCTCCGCAATGGGATCTAAACTTAATGTTGGCATCCTTGATTCTACCTCCTTTCGAGCCGTCTGCTACATGTTCTTTGAAGTTATTGACGTGGAAAACTATATTTTTACTGGCTGTCACTTCTGCAAGAAGAGTTTCTGAGATTCAGGCCCTCTGTATTCGTTCACCTTATCTGGTTTTTCATAAGGATAGGGTTTCATTAAGAACTAACCCTTCCTTTCTTCCCAAGGTTGTATCTCAAACCAATATTAACCAGTCTATAGATCTACCAGTCTTTTTCCCTAACTATTCTGACAGAGCTGAACAGAAGCTGCATTTTTTGGATGTCCATCGTCAGCTCAGGTACTACTTGCATAGGACTAAACAAATTAGAAAATCAACCAATTGTTTGTCTCCTATGCAGAAAACAGGTTAGGTCTTCCAGTTTCTAAAGTGACCTTATCCAGGTGGTTGACTTCCATCATTTCCTATGTGTACTCTCTGAGGCAAACAACTATCTTCTAAGCCAAAAGCACATTCGACCAGGAGTCTATCCACTTCTGTAGCCTTTCAGGATAGACTACCCATTGATACTATTTGTGCAGCAGCTACTTGGGCCACGCCTCATACCTTTGTGTCTCATTACAAGTTGGATTTGGCCTCCAGAGATAGGGCCAGTTTTGGTTCCACAGTTCTCAAGAGTCTGTTCCATTGAGCCACCCGGGATACAGGTGCTAGGGACGCGGTCCCATCCAGCAAGAATGAAGGCGAGATTGACAACTTAACATTTAGAAGTTATGTACCTACCATAACGTTCCATGTTAGTTGTCTTCTCTCTTGCGTCCCTCCCTCCTTCCCCCTGGCCTGGACAGACCTTGGAGAGTTCCTATTAGATTGTTTCCTCTTGAGCATTGTTATGAGGACTTCCTTTAGGAACCATTGTTCCTAATTATGTTAGGATAGCCTTTAGCAGGGTAAGTTAGCTGCCAAACGAGATCTGAGGTAGTTCCGCCTTGCATCATGGGATATAGGGTTGCCTCGAGCTGGTAAAAGGAGTTCTCGAGCTAAAGCAAGTGCCGAGTCGGAGCCGAGGATCGGCTCCGAACCCATCCAGCAAGAAAGAAGGCGAGAGAAGACAACTAACATGGAACGTTATGGTAGGTACATAACTTCTAATTGCTGTGCGCCACTCTGTGGGCACATAGCCTGTGGAGAGGCTGAGTTTAAGCAGTGTGATGTTCGTGTTTCACTGTTGCAGTCATTACTTCTTGGATTATCCTGCTGGCAGGGTACCCGCAGTCTGCCTGAATTCCAAAGTCTAGGTCCGGCTTCGGTTGCTGTCGCCTCTTCCCTGATGTCAGTGCGCCAGGGGTATAAAAGATGCAGCTGACGCTATTTTCTTCAGTCATTTTCTTGCGCGGTGCCTGAAGCAAAAGCAGTTAGCAAGTGCTAGTTGGCCGACTCCTGAGATTTTCACAGACGAATTTCAGATCCGATGTCTTCATTAAAGCAAAGTACCCTGTTGGGGAAACTTTTTTTCTTGCTCCAGACCGATGTCAGAAAAAGTTAACTATTGTATTTCTTGTGGGAAGCAAATACCTCATAAGGATTTTCATTCTTACTGTATTCTTTGCCTAGGCCCCTGATCACAAGGTTGCAAGCTGTCTGTTTTGTGCTAGATTTAACCAACGCACTAAACATCTGTTCAATTTTACTTTTCATTAGTTTGGCCGAAGATTCAATTATATAATGCCGTTGGAACAGCCGACGACTGAAGTTTCTAAAAAAAACGCAAGGAAAAAGAAAAGGACGGGTATCAGAGATCCAAAACCGACGAGGCTTCCGCTAAGCCAGTCACCGGTTCTCAGTGAGGCACTTTTGCAGCCCCTGACTCCCGCTACCTCAGAGCCACAGGCCGCTGACTACTCCCCACGTGGAGCCAGCTAGGCCTCTGGATACTCAAGGTATTGGACACTCTGAAACCATTCCCTCAGATGGGTCTGGAGCCGCTGAGCAGGCATCTGCTTCTGAGGGTGTTTTCAGACCTACACAGTTATATGTAAAGCCTACTTCAGCTTCCAAAGCAAAGACTAAAGCAGCTCTGAAGACAAACAAGTATAGCATTCTCCAGGACAGACTTCCATGCCTAAAAAAACAGATGCTGAAAATGGCCGAAGACCTAATTACCTTGATCAGGGGTTCCCATCCCCCTCCTGACAAGAGGCCTAGGCAAGAGAAGACTATGGCTCTTCAGATCAGGTTTCCATTTTCTCTGACTCCTTTTCTGTACAGGAATACTCTCTTCCTCCCTATGAGGAAGAATCTATCCATTCAGCCTCTCCTCCTGAGGATTATTCGTTTGGGGAAACACTGCATGCCATGAGGGAGCACTTCCACTGGGAGAGCCAAGATTACTCAGAATCAAAGAAAAGGCTTAGATTTTCTTTTACTATGTATTTTCAGAGTCCGGTCTTACTCCTGACTCTCTACCTCTAGCCCCTGTTAAACCAGACATGTACTACATGGTTCCAAATTCACATAAATTTCTTTATAAAAACCCTGCTACTGACCCGGAAACTATTTCTCAGGGTCCCAAAGGGGTCAAGGCTGTTACTGCAAAAAAAAACTATTCCTTCTGACAGGGATTCAAGGGCACTAGACAAATGGGGAAAAAGGTTTACACTTCTGCTACTTTGGCTGTGAGGGCTTTAAATTGTGACTTTCATATGATTAAATATCAGCAATAGTTAATGTCACTGCTAAACAGAAAATGTTGACAAATTCTGACTGTGCAGAAAATAAGGAAAGGCAGGATTTATTGCATGCAACTGAACAAGTGGGAAAGCATACATTGCAATGGGGTTTTGATTCTCTGGAGGCCTCTTGCAGGGCCGCAGTTACGGGTTCTGTCATTAGGAGGCATGCTTGGTTAAAGGAACAGAATCTGCCTGATCATGTTAAAGCAAAATTATTAGATGCTCCATTACAGCATGATACCTTATTTGGTCTTAAAGCAGAGGAAGTTTTGAAGAAAATGGAGGACAAAGCGAAATCTATGCAAACAGTAAAGGATTTCTTACATGTACAGCCACCAAGATTTAGCAGGAACTGGCCTACTAAGAATTGTTCCTTTCCAGTGTCAAGACAGGCCACAAAGAGGCAGATCCCAGCCCCAGGGCTCATACAGGCCCAAACAGTGGGGTGCTTCTACCTCCAAAAGCGGAGAAGACAAATCACAGCCATACAGGAAACAGTCCCAATGACTTGCCTCTGCCAGCACCAAACCCTTATCTTTTGGCAGCCCCCTTAGGGGGAAAACTTGTACTTTTTTCTCAAAATTGGCACATGATCACCCAGGGCAAATGGGTCTTGAATATAGTGTCCCAGGGCTACAGGTTCCACTTTCACACCCTGCCAAAGGCAAAAGGTATGCCAGACCTGCCACACAATCAATGGGCAGAGGCAAAAAAACAAGTTTCGTCCCTCATGAACATGAGGGCCATTCAGCAAGTACTACAGCAAGAGCAGGGACAAGGATTTTACTCGAGACTTTTCTTGGTACCCAGAAAAGACAAAGCCTGGAGACCAATACTGGACCTGTCTATTCTAAACACATTTCTAGACGTTCCAAAATTCAAAATGTTAACTCTACAGCAGCTTCTGCCCATGCTGGGCAAGAAGGCCTGGCTTGTAACTTTAGACCTAAGAGACATACCTGCATATCCCAATCAGACGATCTTGCAGAAGATACCTCAGATTCATAGCTGGCTCAATGCACTACCAATTCTCTGCACTGCCCTTTGGATTATCAACTGTGCCCAGGGTCTTCCCAAAATGCCTGGCACCAGTGATTGCATTTTGCAGACAGAGGAATTCAAATATATCCTTACTTGGAGGACTGCCTTATACAAGCAGAGAACAAGGACATTCTACTACAGCATCTGGCGTTCGTAAAACGATTAATTTGCCTAGGGTACACAGTAAACAAAAAGAAATCAAAACTAATACCCTCTCAAGAGATAATATTCCTGGGTGCAAGCTTAAGTACAACTGCCCAGATGGCTTATCTCACGCCAGACAGACAAAGGCAACTGACTACTTACTTCAAAATGTTGGCAACAATGACCCAGTTGTCTGCAAGAAAAATTCTGCAGGCTTTGGGCTTCATGGCATCCTGCATTCTGCTAATGCCATATGCCAGACTGCATATGAGGAAACTTCAATGGTACCTAAAAGTGTTTGGACTCAACATTGCCAAAACCTGGAAACATCAATTACCCTAATTTTGCTGCAACAGGAGTTTCGATGGTGGGCACAGGCCTGTCACCTCAACAAGGGACAGCCTTTCACTCTGCCCACAGCCAGGCAGTCAATAACAGATGCATCAGATTATGCCTGGGGGGGGCCCACATGGCAGGAAAATGTATTCAGGGCACATGGCCCACAAGCCAAATGCATGTACATATCAATCGGAAAGAGATGCTAGCTGTTCAGAATGCCCTGACCGCTTTCAAGGATCTACTTCAGCCAGGACAATTACTGATGAGGATGGACAATAGTCATGTGCTACATAAACTAGTAGGGAGGCACTCATTCCTACCCCCTCTGCAGACAAGCCATGACTTTGTGGAACACAGCATTGAATTATCAAGTATACCTGCAAGCACAATAACTGCCAGGAAAGAAAAATACTATGGCAGACGAACTAAGCAGAAACCTCACGGATCCCCATGAGTGGAAACTGGATCCACAAGTCTTCAGCATAACAAAGGAATGGGGATGCCCAGACATAGATCTATTTGCCTCCCCTCACAACAGCCAACTACGGAAATTCTGCACAAGGACTTATCACAAGCAAGCATGGAAGGTGGATGCTCCATCATTCAGCTGGAAAAGCCTAACAGTATATGCCTTTCCTCCTCTGCCTCTCCTCCCCAAGGTACTCCTAAAGATCAGACAAGAGAAGCCAAAAATGATTCTGATTGCCCTAGACTGACCACGCCAGCACTGGTACCCAGTCCTAAAAAGCTTGTCTCAAGGCCCAGCATGGACATTGCCTCTAATTCCTCGCTTACTGACCTAGCAAAGCAATCGGATTGTGCACAGCCAACTCAGGACCCTAAATCTGGTAGCATGGCGGATAATGTAGCCATTCAAAACACACCTCTCTCTAAAGCAGTGATGGATGTTATTTTGGAGGCCAGGAGGCCCAGTACCAGAAAATCTTATGCAGAAAAATGGAAAATATTCTGTGTTTGGAACCAGGCACCCAAGGAATTGACACGTGTGTACCTAATATTCCTCAGATTTTACAATACCTAACTGAGATGCTGGACAAAGGCCCATCCTTTTCAACAATTAAAATTCATGCTTCTGCTATTTCAGCTCATTACAATATGGAACCACCTATTTTTTCTCATCCATTGCTAAAGCAAGTACCTCAGAGGGGTCAAAAACATAAGACCTCCAAGGAGAGCCCCAATACCTGCATGGGACCTCAATTATGTCTTGGAAAAACTCACACTGCCGCCTTTTCAGCCAGCCAATACAGCTGATATAAAGTTCTTATCTTGGAAAACAGCTCTGCTCTTAGCAATAACCTCTGCAAGACTAGTCTCAGAGTTACAGGCACTCATGGCTGTGGAACCTTTCATCATTTTCCATCCAGACAGGGTATCTCTAAGGATGAACCCAACATTTATGCCTAAGGTAGTGTCCAGTGTGGCCCTTAACCAAACCATTCATTTGCCTACCTTTTTATCCAAACCCACAGAATAAGGGTGAGAGACTTTTGCATTCTTTGGACATGCACTGACAACTATGCTTCTACTTGGGCAGAACTAAAGCTTTCAGAAAAACTGAGCAACTATTAGTGGCATATGCTGCAGGATCTCAAGGAAAGACCATCTCTAAACAGACTATTTCAAAATGGATAGGCCACTGCATTCGTTTCTGCTACTCGCAACATGGCATATCAGTGCCCAAGGGCATTAGGCCTTATTCAACCAGGGCAGCAGCCACTTCAGCAGCCTTTCTCAGAGGAGTACCAACCAACGACATTTTAGAGGCTGCAACTTGGAGTTCAGTGCACAATTTTACCAATCACTACCATTTACCTCTACTCCAAATCCAGAGCAGGCTTTGCCACTGCAGTCCGCCAGGGCCTTATAGCCTCTCCTAATCCAATTTAGGCCCAGCCACCCAACCTCAGCTTTGGGATTCAACCCAAGAGTAATGACTGCAACAGTGAAACATGGTGAACATAGTACAGTTGTGTACCTACCATAAATGTAGATGTTCGAGTGTATTCACTGTTGCAGTCCAGGTTACCCACCCACCATCCTCCTTTTCTTGATTGGGACTTATCTATACTTCTCTATCCTATACAACCTATGTGGTGTATTTGCTTGTAGATGAAGAAAATGTTTATTTTACTGCATGCATAATTATTGGCCAAATTTATAGCCTACCATTTTGGAGGCACCTGACATCTGGGGCAAGAAAAACTGAAGAAAATGGCGTCTGCTGCATCTTTTAAACCCCTGGCGCACTGATGTAAGGGGAAGAGGCGACAGCAACTGATGCCGGACCTAGACTTTGGAATTCAGGCCGACTGCGGATAGCCTGCCAGCAGGATAACCCAAGAGTAATGACTGCAACAGTGAATACACTCTAACATCTACATTTATGGTAGGTACACAACTGTACTTTTAGGTGAGGGGTTAGTTCATCTTTGAGCTCGTGTAGGACGCAGCCTGGGACACCGTCCGGTCCCATTGATGTGTTTTTGGCTTTGGAAAGAGCTGTTTTAACCAGAGTGTCTGTAATTTCAGGGGCACTACATTCTTCTGGTATAGTTATGGGCCCTTTTGGGGGTGAGAGGGGGGTGAAATTTGCACTGAACCTGTCTTCCAGGATGTTGGCTATATCGGTCTGTTCAGTGTATTTTGTGGCATTCTGCACTAACTCGGAGCAGATCTGAGAATTGCCACTTAGATACTTGATATAGCTAAAGAATACCTTGTGGTTATCTTTGGAGTCCGTGGCAATTTTTCTTTCAAAGCTAGCCTTGGATAATTTTATGAGGGAACTTGGTTTCTTGCTGATACTGATCAGGGATGTCTTCCCTTCTTGGGATTTTACTCTCTTCTGTACTAGTTTACTCCTCCTATTGTATAGCTTGTTTATGGCAGGGGTCCACCAGACTGGTTTCCTTTTCTTGGAGGAGTGAGTCTTGGTTTTGTTTGGGATAGCACGATCCATGCATTCTTGGAGGTGCCCGTAGAGTGCATTAGTAAAGGATTTTGCAGCTTGGACAGCGTTATCCTTTAGCATGAGGGCTTTGAAACTTCCCACCTCGGTCTTAAGTAACCTGAAGTTTGCTTTTGAAAAGTTTTTCACTGTGGTTTCTTTGACCAGGGCTGGTGGCGGAATGTGGATATCTAGAGTGATTAGTTTATGGTCAAATCTAACCAGAGAGGGGTTGACCTCCGGTGTGGAACACCAGTCGCCCATGTTGGTGATGACCAGGTCCAATATGTTGTCACCTCTGGTGGGGATATTAAGCAGTTGTTCCAGGGTATTTGAGTTTGTAAATTCTAGGAAAATGTTGGGCCAGGGAGTTCGTACTTGAGTAGTTCTCCCAGTTAATGTTTGGATAATTGAAATCAACAAGTATCCGGGTGTTTGGTAGGACCTTTGTTTCCCAGTGTTTCCAGGAATGCGGAGTTGGGGTCCTGGGACATGGTGGGTGATTTATAGCAAGCTATAATTTGAATAGCAGTTTTGCCCATTGTTAGTTGCACGTGGATGATCTGTGAAGCATCGTGCTGTGCCACTGACCTGGAGGTGTGGGTATCCTTGATGAATATGGATACTCCCCCCACCTTTTGTATTTCGGTCAGGGTTTTGTGGCCAAAATGTATGGTATGAGTTGTAGTCTGATAGTGCTGGGGTGCTCTCTGGAGCGTTCAACCAGGTTTCTGTTACTGCACATATATCGATTTTCTCCATACTGAGGAGTGCCACGAGTGCGTGCATTTTGAGGTTTAGACTTCAAGCATTGCTTAGCATTATACTCAGTTTTTTGTTACTTGTGCTATTTACGGCGGTGGGTTTGTCTTTTAAGCCTTGCCTAAAAAAGCACTATGGGGATGGCAAGAGCCTTGGCCAGTTTTCGAAAGCCTAAGGGTGACAGATGCAAGCCGTCTCTAGCAAAGCAGTGTGACTTGTCAAGCATGTCATCCCAGGCTGACTGACACTGGATCCCCTTTGACACCAGAAGCTTAGCCAATTGTTGAAATTGATCATTTTTTCTCTATACTGTGGTATCATTCTTGGTGAGGGTAGGATGCTACTCAGGGTCATACCAGCCTGGGCTACGTGATCAGAGAGCTCCTCCATGTCTCTCTTCATGTAGTCCAGGGAGGTACAGCTCAGGTCATTCACACCAGCATGGACAATGACAAAGTCATATTTGTACATGTTCTGGAGTGACCTGAGTACTTGTGATATGTGGCAGATCCTGGCACCCAACAGGCAACTAACAGTAACTTTCTCCTTGTTCAGCCTAGTGAGTGGGATGTCAGTGTGCCTGACTATAGAGTAACCGATTACTAGTGTGTTGGGTATATTATTTTGCCTTAAGGGCTGTGATTGTGTGGCACACTGGTTTTGTGAAGTATGTTTCATGGTTTGTGTTGGGGGTGGAGGTTGCTTGGATGTCTGCTTTGGCGGTATCTGTTGCTTTTGCAGATTTTTATTTAGAGCCTCAGAGTATGTGTTTTGTGTGTGTGTTTTTTCTGCCAGTGCTGGTTTCATAGGTCTATGTGAAACTGGTGGTGTGATGCAAGTAATTCCCTTCTCTTGACTGCCTGGTCCAGTCTTGGGTTGAGAGCTTGGCCTCCAGTTTGGCTGTATAATTGCATCTCCCGAGTGTATTAGTGTTTGGTAGGAGGAGGAGTGGGTTGTCTGTGTACATGAGTCAATTGTAACATTGCCTCAAAATGCCCAGATTCACCAGTTGGACTGGAGAGTACAGCTGAAACTGCCCTTTGGAGATGCCCGGATAGGTACAGTGAACTATTTTATTGATTGGCTGGTAAGGTCGAATAGAGAGCCTTGTCCTTTTCTACAGTATAGGTGGGTCTAGTGCTAAGGTTTATTAGTGCTTGCTATGAGTTTTGGGCAAAGTGCAGGGATGAGAAGTGAATGATGAGAGTGCTTAAGTTGAAAGTTTTAGTTCCAAGGGAAAAATTGAAGAGTCGACTTTGTGGAGCCGGGAATAGTTGTACTCTAGCTAACCAGCGCTGCCCGGCGTGCAAAACCATGCAAATGCAGGTTTTATAGCAAGGAAATGAAAATTAGCCCAAAATGGCCAATAAACTATTAATTACTGGGTTGAAACCACTCATCCAGGGGCAGATAGGCTGTTCAAAGCTCCCTCTCTCACAGTGAGCAGAGAAACTTCCTTCTATCCTAGTAAGGTAATCACAGAAACTTGTAACACAGCCCTGAATTTAAAAGCCAAAAAAAATACCTGAAAC
>NC_056738.1:329616417-329643483 GCF_019279795.1 Protopterus annectens | reverse complement strand
ACCTTTGGCATAAAGGAAGGGTTAGTTCGCAGAGAGACTCTGTCTTGATGAAAAATGAGGAAAGGCTCCACTGCCATTAGTGCCTGCAGCTCTGAGACTCTTCTAGCTGAAGTTATTGCTAGCAGCAGGGCAGTTTAACATGAAAGAAACTTTAAATCAGCTGAGAAAGTTGGTTCAAAGGGCGGCAGTGCAAGTTTTTCCAGAACAAAGTTGAGATCCCAAGTAGGTGTTGGTGCTCTCCTGGGCGGTCTTATGTTCTTAGCCCCTCTGAGGTACTGTCTTAGGAGTGGATGTGAAAATAAAGGAGGATCCATGTTGTAATGAGCTGAAATTGCTGAGGCGTGGATCTTAATAGATGAAAAGGAAAGTCCTTTGTGCAACATCTCAGTTAAATATTGTAGAATCTGAAGAATGTTTGGATCAAGGGGATTTTGGCCTTTAGCCTGGTTCCAGGCGCAAAAACGTTTCCATTTGTCTGAATAGGTTTTCCTGGTGCTGGGCCTCCTGGCCTCCAGAATGATCTCCATAACAGCTTTGTACAGAGGTGTTGGTTGATTGTTTAGGTAATTTGCCGTGCAGCCAGGTTTAAAGTCTTGAGCTGGCTGTGTAGAATTTGATTGTCTCGCTGGGTGAGCAGGTGAGGAATTTGTGGTAAACTCCATGGTGGGCCATGTTCTTTAGAATTGGATACCAGTGCTGGCGTGGCCAGTCTGGTGCAATGCGTATCATTTGTGGCCTCTCTAATCAGACTTTCAGCAGCACCTTTGCTAGAAGAGTCAGTGGAGGAAAGGCATACACTGTTAATGTTTTCCAACTGAATGAGAGGGCGTCCACTTTCCAAGCTTGTGGGTGGAATGTCCTTGTACAAAATTTTTGAAGTTGTCAGTTAGTTTTGGGGGTTGGCAAACAGATCTATGTCTGGGCATCCCCATTTTTGAGTTATTGCAAATACTTGTGGATCCAGTTTCCACTCGTGGGGATCCATGATGTTTCTGCTTAGGTAGTCTGCCAATGTGTTTTTCTTTCTTGACAGGAATTGTGCTTGTAGGTGAACTTGGTAAGACAGTGCTGTGTTCCACAAGGTCATTGCTTGCCTGCATAGAGGGTAGGAATGTGTGCCCCCTTGCTTATTGATGTACCACATTACTGTGGTATTGTCCGTCTATTATTAGTTGTCCTGGGTGTAAGAGGTCCTTGAAAGCTGTTTGGGAATTCTGTACTGCTAGCATTTCCTTTTGATCAATATGCAGATGCCTTTGATCTGTAGTCCATTTGCCCTGAATGCACTGTCCTGCCATGTGTGCTCCTAGGCATAGTCCGATGCATCTGTTGTCATAGTTTGCCTGGCTGTGGGTAGTGTGAAAGGCTGACCCTTGTTGAGGTGACATGCCTGTGCCCACCATAGAAACTCCTGTTGAAGGCAGGGAATGAGTGGTATCATTGTTTCCAAGCTGTGGCTGTGCTGAGTCCATACGCTTTTCAGGTACCATTGTAATTTCCTCATATGCAGTTTTGCAAATGGTTGCTGTCGCTTCTTCCCCGACATCAGAGCGCCAGAGGTATACAAGTGGCATCCGATGCCATTTTCATCAGTTTTTCTTGCCCCAGATGTCAGGTCCCTTAGGCACAAGCAAATACACCACAGAGGTAGTATAGGATAAAGTGGTATAGAATTTCAGCTAGTTCAGAGGGGACGGAGGGAGGGTAACCTGGACTGCAGCAGGGTGAACACTAACATCTACATCTATGGTAGGTACAAAACTGTACTATGTTCATTGTGTTACCCTGCTGCAGTCATCACACTTGGGTTGAATCCCAAAGCTAAGGATGGGAGGTGGAGTCAAACAGGGTTAGAAGAAGCCAGTAGGCCCTGCAAAACTGCAGTGGCAAAACCAGCTCTAGTCTTAGAGTATAGAGGTAAGTGATGGTGTTTGGTGAAGGTGTGCACTGAACTCCAAGTAGCAGCTTCCAGAATATCCTTGGTTGGCACTCCCCTGAGAAAGGCTGCTGATGCAGCTGTAGCCCTGGTGGAGTGGGACCTAATGTTAGAAGGTACTGGTTTCCCATGATGTGTGTAGCAGAAATGTATGCAATGTCCTACCCATTTAGAAATGGTCTGTTTTGAGATGGCCTTTCCTTGTGATCCTGTAGCATAGGCTACAAAGAGCTGGTCAGTTTTTCTGAAAGCCTTAAGCGTTTTATCCAAGTAGTAACGTAATTGCCTGTGAATGTCCGAAGAGTGCAGGAGTCTTTCTCCTTTGTTCTGGGGATTTGGGAAGGTGGGCAAGTGAATGGCTTGGTTTAGGGCCACACTGGATACCACCTTTGGCATAAAGGAAGGATTAGTTCGTAGAGAGACTCTGTCTTGATGAAAAATGAGGAAAGGTTCCACTGCCATTAGTGCCTGTAGTTCTGAGACTCTTCTAGCTGAGGTTATTGCAAGTAGTAGGGCAGTTTTCCATGAAAGAAATGTTAAATCAGCTGAAAAAGCTGGTTCAAAGGGTGATAGTGTAAGCTTTTCCAGAACAAAGTTGAGATCCCAAGTAGGTGTTGTAATTTCCTCATATGCAGTTTTGCAAATGGTATTAGTAGAATGCAAGATGCCATGAATCCCAATGCCTGCAGAATTTTTCTTGCATGGAGTTGGGTCTTTGTTGCCATTATTTTGAAATATTGAAACAGCTGTTGTTGCTTGTCTGGCGTGAGATAGGCCCATCTGGGCCGTTGTATTCAAGCTGGCACCCAGGAATATTATGTTTTGTGAGGGCACTAGTTTTAATTTCTTTTCATTTACTGTGCACCCTAGGCAACTTAGAAGGTGTTTGACAAATGCCAGATGCTTTAAAAGAATGTCCTTGCTTTCTGCTTGAATAAGGCAGTCGTACAGGTATGGGTATATTGAATTCCTTTTTGTATGCAGTATGCAATTACTGGTGCCAGGCATTTTGTGAAGACCCTGGGCGCAGTAGATAAGCCAAAGGGCAGTGCAGAGAATTGATAATGCGTTGAACCTGCAATGAAGCGGAGGTATCTTCTGCAATTTTGTCTGATGGGGACATGCAGGTATGCCTCCTTGAGGTCCAAAGTGACTAGCCAAGCATTCTTGCCCAGCATGGGAAGAAGCTGTAGTGTTAGCATCTTGAATTTTGGTACTTACAGATAGGTGTTCAGAATTGAAAGATCCAGAATGGGTCTCCATGCTTTGTCCTTTCTTGGGACTAGGAAGAGTCTCGAGTAAAATCCTTGTCCTTGCTCCTGTGTAGGTACCCGGTGAATGGCTCTCATGTTCATGAAAGCTGTAATTTGTGTTTCTGCCTCTGCCCATTGATTTGGTGGCAGGTTTGGCATTCCTTTGATCCTTGGTAAGGTATGAAAGTGGAATCTGTATCCTTGAGAGACAATGTTTAGAACCCATTTGTCTTTTGTGATGATGTGCCAGTTGTCTGCAAATAATGCTAGTTTTCCTCCCAAGGGAGTTGACAGGAGAGATTTGCTTGGTAGTTTGAGGATAGAGTCATTGTGTTTGTCTTCTGCTAGCTTGGGGCCTGTCTTCTCCTCCCTTCTGGGTAGCAGAACCCCATTGGCAAGGTTTGTGAGGGCCCTGTGACTGGCCTTTGCCCCTTGTGCGTCTATTTGCCCCTCTGATCTGTCTGAAGCTGGAAAGGACCAGTTTGTTGGCCAATTTCTTCTGAAATGAGGGGGTTGTACCTGCAAAAAATCCTTGACCGTTTGCATAGACTTTGCCTTATCCTCCATTTTCTTTAAAACCTCTTCTGCTTTGACACCAAATACATCCTGTTGTAAAGGTGCATCCAATAATTTTCCTTTAACATGGTCAGGGAGGGTTTTTGTTCTTTTAACCAAGCATGTCTACGTATGACAGAGCCAGTAACAGCTGTTCTACAGGAAGCTTCCAATGAATCAAATCCGCATTGTAAAGTATGTTTGCCCACCTGTTCAGCTGCATGCAACAGATCCTGCATTTCCTTGAATTCAGGCTGTTCTGAATGTGTGCTCATTTTTTTGTTTTAACTGAGACATCAGGAATTGCTGACATTTCAACATGTGAAACTGGCAATTTAATGCTCTCATAGCCAGAGTTGCTGAAGTGCATATTTTCTTTCCCCATCCATCTAGGGATCTGGAATCCCTTTCAGAGAGCACAGGATTTTTAGCCATAGAAGCTTTTGCTCCCTTAGGACCCTGGGAAATGGTTTCTGGGTCAGCTACAGGGCTTTTATAAAGGAATTTGTGAGAGTCAGGTACTCTGTAGTATCTGTCTGGTTTGGCTGGAGCAGGAGGTAGAGAGTCTGGATTTAAACTATACTCCAAGTAAACATCATCCACAATATTGAAAACAGGAGAGATAGCAAAAGGTCTGTGCTGGGGTAGTAAAAGGAACTCTCGGAGCCTTTTCTTAGAATCTGAGTAATCCTGGCCTTCCCAGTGGAAATGTTCCCTCATGGTATGTAAGGTTCCCCCAAAGGAGTAACTCTTCAGGGGGGGATGCTGAGGGAATAGAGTCTTCAGCATCAGAATCCTCATAAGGTGGAAAAGAGTAATCCTGTTCCTCAGAAGAATCTGAGGAGAGAGAAACCTGGTCAGAGGATGCATAATCCTCCGCCTGTCTTGGTCTTATCAGGAGAGGGATGGGAACCCCTGATAAGGGTAATCAAATCTTCAGCCATCTTAAGCATTTGTTTCTTAGGCATGGGGCCTTGAACTGTAGACTGATGAACAGTTTCTTAGGTTTTAAAGGAGTTTTAAGCTTAGCATAAGATTTAATGGTGAGTGCAGTCTGTCTGGAGTCACCTTCTGGAACCGAAGGCGTTTCCGCTGCACCGGTGTCTAGTTCTGTTCTGGTGTCGGTAGATGGTTGCGTCGGCCTAGTAGACTCCGGTTGGGAATCCACAGCTGTCTGGGGTTCCAGTTTTGCAGTCAGGGGCTGCGTAGGCGCCTCACTGAAAACCGGAGAACCAGCGACAGGGCCCAGCTGAGGCCTCGGGGTCTGGCTTATTCCTAGGCTGCCTGTCCTTATCCTTGCGTACTTTATGAATGGCGGTAGTCGGCTGCTCAGACGGCATGATAAAATTAAATTTCCTACCAAAATAATGCCGTGCGAAGTCAAAACGGCGTTTGATAGTTAGTTTATTAAACCTAGTGCAAAACTGACAACCTGTGACGTCGTGGTCTGGGCCTAGGCAAGGAATACAATAGGAATGGAAGTCCTTATGAGGTATTTGCTTCCCACAAGAAATGCAACTGTTAACTTTTTCTGACATCGGACTGAGGCAAGAAAATGTTCCCCAACGGGGTACTTAGCTTTATTGAAGACTTCGGACTGAAATTCAAATCGAAAATCTCACGTGTCAGCCAACCGGCACTTGCGAACTGCTTCTGCTTCGGGTACCGCACGGCAAGAAAGACTGAAGAAAATGGCGTTGGATGCCTCATATACCCTTGGCGCTCTGACTTCAGGGAAGAAGCTACAGCAACCGACGCCGGACCAAGACTTTGGAATTTGGGCAGACTGTGGGACCGCCTGACGGCAGGATAACCCAAGTGTGATGACTGCAGCAGGATAACACGATGAACATTATTATGTTTTGTGAGGGCACTAGTTTTGATATCTTTTCGTTTACTGTGTTCCCTAGGCAACTTAGGTGGTGTTTGACAAATGCCAGACGTTTTAAAAGAATGCCCTTGCTTTCTGCTTGAATAAGGCAGTCGTCCAGGTATGGGTATATTTGAATTCCTCTTTGTCTGCAGTATGCAATTACTGGTGCCAGGCATTTTGTGAAGACCCTGGGCGCAGTAGATAAGCCAAAGGGCAATGTAGAGAATTGATAATGGGTTGAACCTGCAATGAAGCAGAGGTATCTTATAGGTTCATAGGTTCATACTAGGCTATCTGCCCTAGTGCATTTATAAGCCTAGCCAGAGTGTGTGTGGCTTTCACCACCCCTTAGGATGAGAATACTATACCCATTAGTTTGCTGTGCCTCTGTCCAGCAGTGATACAGAGATGATTCCCGGGGTAAACCTACGATCTCCCATCCACTCGTCAAGATTTCTCTTGAACAGAGTCAGTGAGGTGCTCTGCCTCACATGGACTGGGATTCTGTTCCATAGTGTAGGGAGTCTCTGGGTGATGAATCTGTCCCTTCAGCACGTCCTATTTATATCCGTGTTGAGGTTTAAGTCTCTTGCTCTCGTGGCTCTGGTGGATTTGGATTTTTTGAGGTGGAGCATGTCCATTAATTCCTGGTTGGACATGGCCTTGTATGTCAGGCACAGATCACCTCTGAGCAGACGGTATGCGACTGAATAGAGCTGGAGTTTCTTCAGTCGGGCATCATATGACATATGTTTGAGCCCCTTTATCCTTTTGGTGAGGAACTTTTGGGGTCTTTCCAACTGCTGCAGGTGTCGGGTAAGGTACATTCCGAATGGGGCGTTGTACTCAATTATTGGTCTGATAAGTGAAGAGTACAGGGATACAATGACCTCTCCTGATCTGGATGTGAATCCCTTCATGATCAGGTGGGCAATGTAGAAGGTCTTCCTAACCACTTTGGCAATGTGAGTGTCAAAAGAGAGGTTACGGTCAACTTGGGTCCCCAGGTCCCTGATAACTTCTTCCGTGTTTAATGGATTACCACTTATGTGGTAATTAGGGGTTACCTTGTTTTTCCCAAAGGGTATGACTATACATTTTTTGGCATTTAGCTTAAGGCCATTGCTCTGGCACCAGTTATCCATTTCTATGAGACCTTTCTGGAGGATGTCTGTCTGATGGAGTGTCAATTATGGTGCCCAGTTTGCAGTCATCTGCAAATTTTGTCAGCCACAATCCCCCTATGTTTGCCTGCACTTCAGAAAAATAAATGCCGAACAAGAGGGGGCCCAGGACTGAGCCCTGTGGGACACCGCTCGTGACCGGCTTAGAGTCTGACATGGCACCAGCAACTCTAACCCTGTGTGTTCTGTCCTTGAGCCAGTTTGCAACCCATCTTGTGACATATGGGTTTACATCTAAGCTGGTGAACTTTTCTATGATGCCCGAGTGGGGTATTGTGTCGAACGCTTTTGCTAGGTTTCTGCAATTTTGTCTGATAGGGACATGCAGGCATGCCTCCTTGAGATCCGTTACTAGCCAAGCCTTCTTGCCCAGAATGGGAAGAAGCTGCTGTAGTGTTAGCATCTTGAATTTTGGTACTTGCAGATAGGTGTTCAGAATTGAAAGATCCAGAATGGGTCTCCATGCTTTGTCCTTTCTGGGGACTAGAAATATTTGAGTAAAATCCTTGTCCTTGCTCCTGTGTAGGCACCTGTTGAATGGCTCTCACGTTCATAAGAGCTGCAATTTGTTTTTGTGCCTCTTCCCATTGATTTGGTGGCAGGTTTGGCATTCCTTTTATCCTTGGCAAGGTATGAAAGTGGAATCTGTATCCTTGTGAGACAATGTTTAGGACCCATTTGTCTTTTGTGATGATGTGCCAGTTGTCTGCAAAAAGTGCTAATTTTCCTTCCAAGGGAGCTGCCAAGAGAGATTTGCTTGGTAGCTGGAGAGTTGAGTCATTGTGTTTGTCTTCTGCTAGCTTGGGGCCTGTCTTCACCTCCTTTCTGGGTTGTGGCACCCCATTGGCGATGTTTGTAAGGGCCTTTTTTTGTTGGCCAATTTCTGCTGAAACTAGGGGGTTTGTACCTGTAAATAATCCTTGACCGTCTGCATAGACTTTGCTTTATCCTCCATTTTCTTTAAAACCTCTTCTGCCTAGACACCAAATAAGACATCCTGCTGTAAAGGTGCATCCAATAATTTTGCTTTAACATGATCAGGGAGTGTTTGTTCTTTTAACCAAGCATGTCTGCGTATGACAGACCCCAGTAACAGCTGCTCTACAGGAAGCTTCCAATGAATCAAATCCACATTGTAAAGTAAGTTTGCCCACCTGTTCAGCTGCAAGCAACAGATCCTGCATTTCCTTGAATTCAGCTTGTTCAGAATGTGTGCTCAGTTTTTGTTTTAATTGAGACATTAGGAATTGCTGATATTTCAGCATGTGAAACTGACAATTTAATGCTCTCATAGCCAGAGTAGCTGAGGTGTATATCTTCTTTCCCCATCTATCTAGGGCTCTGGAATCCCTTTCAGAGGGTACAGGATTTTTAGCCATAGAAGTTTTAGCCCCTTTGGGACCCTGGGAAATTATTTCTGGGTCAGCCAAAGGGCTTTTATAAAGGAATTTGTGCGTGTCAGGTACTCTGTAGTATCTCTCTGGTTTGGCTGGAGCAGGAGGTAGAGAGCCTGGATTTAGACTAGACTAAGTAAACATCATCCACAATATCTAAAACTGGAGGGATAGCAAGTGGTCTGTGCTGGGGTAGTAAAAGAAACTCCGAGCCTTTTATTAGAATCAGAGTAGTCCTGGCCTTCCCAGAGGAAATGTTCCCTCATGGTATGTAAGGTTTCCCCAAAGGAGTAGTCTTCAGGGGGAAATGCTGAATAGAGTCTTCAGCATCAGAATCTTCATAAGGGGGAAAAGCGTAATCCTGTTCCTCAGAAGAATCTAAGGAAATAGAAACTTGGTCAGAGGAAGCATAGTCCTCCTCTTGTCTTGGCCTACTATCAGGAAGGGGATGGGAACCCCTGATTAGGGAAATCAAATCTTCAGCCATCTTAAGCATCTGTTTCTTAGGCATGGGGCCTTGAACAGGAGACTGATGTACAGTCTTTTTTTGGTTTTAATGGAGTTTTTAGCTTATCAGATTTAATGGTGAGTGTAGTCGGTCTGAAGATACCTTCTGAAACCGAAGGCGTTTCTACTGCACCGGGATCACCCTCTGCTCCGGTGTCGGAAGGGCCTAATGAAGATGATTGCGACGGCCTAGTGCACTCTGCTTGATAATCCGAAGTCGTGTGGGGTTCCATTTCCGCAGTCGTCAGGGGCTGCGTAGGTGCCTCACTGAAAACCGGAGAACTGGCGACAGGCCCAACAGAGGCCTCAGAGTCTGGCTTGGTTCTAGGCTGCCTGTCCTTATCCTTGTGTTTTGTATGCATGCCGGTCGTCTGCTGCTCCGAAGGCATGATATAATTAAAATTTTCTACCAAAGTAATGTCGTGCGAAGTCAAAACAGCGTTTGATAGTTAACTGACAACCTGTGACGTCGTGGTCTGGGCCTAGGCAAGGAATACAATAAGAATGGAAGTCCTTATGAGGTATTTGCTTCCCACAAGAAATGCAATTGTTAACTTTTTCTGACATCGGACTGAGGCAAGAAAGGTTCCCCAATGGGGTACTTAACTTTATTGAAGATTTCGGACTGAAATTCGATTCGAAAATCTCAGGTGTCGGCCGACCAGCACTTGCGAACTGCTTCTGCTACCGCGCAAGAAAGACTGAAGAAAATGGTGTTGGATGCCTCATACCTCTGGCGCACTGACGTCAGGGAGGAAGCAACAGCAACCGATGCTGGACCAAGACTTTGGAACTCTGGCCGACTGCGGGACTGCCTGACGGCAGGATAACCCAAGTGTGATGACTGCAGCAGGGTAACATGATGAACATCTCAAGAGTAGGATTTCATGTCATCTGCCGGAAATCCACTCTGGCAGTAAAAATAATGCACTAGCCAAACACCTTTCCCTTCATAAAAGACACAGGTTTTAAGTTCCAGATCCTGGATCGCATAGACATGGGTGATCTTGAAGGAGACATCCCAAATATTCTTGAGAAACATGAACTCGTGGCAATTAAAGCTGAACTCTTTTAGGAAGCCTCGACTAAACTACTACTGTTCAATTAAAAGTGCACTGGAACTTAGAAAATTGCCACATTGTTTACATGACTAATTGCATTTTATTTTATTCTACAAATTGGTTTTAAATACCATTTTAAATCAGTTGAAATTTAAGGGTATATTTTGTTTCCATCATACATACATTTTTTTCTGGTTCTTTTTTCTCCACTTTATTCAAAATTGTGTAATAACAATACCAACTAATTATACCATTATATAGGTTTTTGGGGTTCTTGTACACAGACCTAAAGTCTAGAAGGATGAAAGCGATCTTTAACAATAGGTTATGAAAATAGAAAATGATTTTTACATGCAAAGTGCATATGTATATATTTATATATATATATATATATATATATTTTGACTGCCAAATGAACTAAGGTTGACAGATTTCCAGCCATGTAGTATATTGTCTTGGATAAAATCACTTAATAATCGACTTAATAATTTGTTTAAATAAGAGGTACCACATCATTATAAATTTTAAAGTACATAAGGGTTGTATATTATTATGACAGCTATTAGGTAGGGCAGAACCAGCTCGAATGTCACACTGATGGGGGACAGGATGTGAATTTAACACGTGTACCAATAAAACTTTGTTTTACAGCACAATAAACCACTCCCATGCCTGATAAAAGGTGTGTATGTATAGATCGCTTGTCTGTGTACTTAAAGGATTTTTGACTGGAAACAGACTGCCTGCCTTGCTTGGATTACTTTCGAATACTTAGTAATACTGTACAATTACACATTTTCTATTATTACTTTTTGTTTTGACTTAAGACGAGTTTAAGTTCACTACTTCTACTACTATTGTCTGATCTGATTAATATACAATATTAACTAGAAATATATCGACTGAAAACTTTCCACACAGAGAAGTTTTACACTGTTTTGCTTAGAAACAGAGACATGGGGGCAAGAGGGCAAAGAAAGTCAGCATAGTAATTCTAAAGTACTCTGTCCCTTTCTCCAAAAGGATCCCTATCATGCCCCCTTGTGGTACCTTTTTAGCTGGTCTGCCAGAGGATGGCAGGGATTATTTATTTTGCATTTTGAAGAAAGCAGAAGGTTAGTAAGATGTGTAATGGATGGTCTGAAAACGTTAGGAAACTACCCAGTTAATATCCCTTTGTCAAACTGTATGAGAACCAAAGGGGCAGAAGGGCAAAAAAAACTCATATCCATCAAAGAGTTTAAGATCTCAAACTTTACCTCAGCAGAAACATTTGATTACATACTAAAGTATATCTTGTCAAAACAGCAGCAGAAGTGGCAGGCCCTATACACATGATCTGCACACTCGCCTTTCAAAGCATGTTTAGAAATTTGAGACTGGTTATGAGGTACTTTATAAGGTCTGTTTTTGTGGGCTGGATGTTGAGAAACATTTGCAGGTAGCATCCAACATCCTCAAATTATATTACAACAGGAGGAACAGGTGTAGCATGCAGCATACCCACTTGCAGAACATATTTCCTCAGAGCAGAGAGGACATCACTTTGCTCCCACAAAAATACATCCTTCATCCTGAAAATAGCCTCAGGAAGGAAAACTCTTGAGAGTCACAGGCTTGAGGATCAAAATGAAATGAAGCCCCTCTGTCAGATTACTCTGACAATTTCCTCTGGAATTTTTACCCCATGTAACACCTGGTTTTGAAGCATAATCTCCAGGACTTAGCTTGCAATACACTCAAGGGCAAGGTAAAAAAAAAATGTTATGAATGGAAAATATGACTTTAGATAACCAAACATTTTCTAGAAACATCCCCAGGAGGAGACAGGAATGCAAAATAGTGCTTCATCCAAAGCAACAGGTCTCTTTCTCTGGCCACCCTGAAAAAAACCTCCCAGACGCAAAGATGAAAGTTCTCCCACACCCAGATCAGACACAGCTGTAGATGACGTGTCTAACACCCCAGTCCATGGTGGCTGAAGTAGCTACCACAGGAACTCAAGCCAGCGAGTAGCCCGTGGAACAGCAAATGGCCACTGCAGAGTCAGACGCACTAACTGAGCTCAATGAGTAGGCAAGGGTTCCCTAGTTATTTTTTTAGGACTGAAATATCCATGCTGTAGTTATGGAAGGCTGACTGCAAGTAAGTGCTGCCAATCAGAAGGCAAGCTGTCAGTACCAGTCGCATGCAGCAAACACGCCATTTACACTTGGTCCCCAAAAACTCTAAAGAAAAGCACAAGCATACATCAAACCCTGCCCAAACTAAAGTCTTTTTCTGAGAAAGTGACAGAAAAAGAGCTGAAGGTAAGTTGTCACAAAGTGTACACTAGCACCAAAACACCTCCTAACACCTTCCAATTCAAGTAAAATTGTCTCAAAAGCAGTCCATTTTTTTTTTCATAAAAGCAGCCCCTAAACCCAACAAGCCTGAATCCAAAAGTTAGGTTCTGACAAACTTCAGATATTAATACTATAGCTGGAATTCTTGAGAGAACATTGTTTCAGTCAAAAATCAAACTTAAAAACGCAATACCTTCTGTGTGGAAGGGTTCCCCCCTATGTGTACTTAGCTGCCAGAAATGGCACTTATAGCAGACTATTGCTTCTATGAATACTCACAGCCGCACTCTCGAGGCAGTAAAAAAGTACTGAAGATTTGCTACGTTCTGGCTGCAGATTCACATTCTGGCCTCATGCATCAACAGGCAGCACAGGTTTGAAGCAGAGCCATGGCTTTGTGAAGACTGGCCAGTTGTACTCGGGGAAGGACACAGCCAAAACAGCTCAGGCTATTGAAGCAGTGAGAATGGTTAACATTTTATTTTGGAAAGCTGCTAGAGTCCTTATAACTGATCAAAAAACTTCAAGCAAACAGAACTTTAATGATAAAAAATTAGGTTAAAACAGATTACTCATCATGGAAACAAATGGCAAATGTTTTAGAAACATTCAAGGCTCAAGAGCTGATAAACCCAAGTCAGTACTGGTTTTACAGCTAAGACCTACACTACTGGCTCACAATGTGAAGTACTGGAAAACACAAATGTTATACGTTAGTACTACAGTTTTAGTGACACACAAATTCCTTGTACTTTTGTTGCTCAGCAGGTGGTCTGGGTGATAACAGATTGCAAATTCAAACATAGCCAGGATCTGACTGAGCTGCAAGACATGCAACTCTGGAAGCAAGGGAGTAGTAGCTACATCCTGTTAATGTTTTTGCCCTTTTTGCAAAAAGGATGTACCATAATCCACACCGCAACTAGGCAGTGCATATAATACTATTTTTGGCTTAGACTTTGCTTCTTAACTCAACGACCACTGGGCTCGCCTTCCTTTCCTCCAAATACTCAATAAACCCATTCATTCTCCCAAGAAGCAACAGTACTATGGCCTTTTATTTCTTTCTAGGGAAAAATAATTCACCCATTCTAGGATAAGGGAATTTTCAACTTTAAGGGACTATCTCCCACTTCGTATACCAAGTAGCTTATCCCAGAGCCTTACCAGTAATGACTATAAATGAAGGCTTGTTGCTCATGCACACAGACAAGTTATGTCTCAGGACTGCCTTGCCTCCTTTGAAGCAAGCACTCATGGGATTCTCACCATCTCCCCTCTGCTACTCCAGCTCTAAAGGTGCTGGAGTCACTATTCAAACTCTGATCACAGTCAGGACTCTCTCTACACCAGGAGAGCTGATTAGCCAATGAATACAAAGTGCCTATTACTGCTGTGGGTACACTCATGCAGTCTCTTCCTAGAGAACTCTAATGCTAAGCAAATGTTAATTTTTATAGAAGTATAAAAAAATACACAAGTCACTGTAGAAATATGCATGTAACCCCCATCATCCTGCTTTACTGGCACTTTCAAAAAGACTACCACTGTAAAGCCATAAAACTTAAAAAAAAAAAAACAACAACATACCACACCTTTACTAAAGTACTTGATGCAACTCTGATTCAGCTCAGAGAGACAATACAAGCAGAAATTTTACAGCAATTGCTACATTTGAACTGAATCTTCTAGTAAAATTTCCCTTTCCATTACAACTCTACTAGTCCTGTTGTCCCAGTAATTCATCACCGAGACCGCAGTTCAGCAACATGAAATACCTGCAATAAAACGTTTGAAAAGTAGTCACTCAGACCATTTTCAAGCAAGTACCATAAATACAAGCCTCAATCTTACAAATCTAGATTGCAATTTGAAAACAGTGCTTTCATAATGTTTTACTACCACGTAAAATAAATCAGATACTTACTGAGACTTTGTACCAGCTCTGGCCAGTTTCTTCACTGTTTTTAGAACTTTTATCAGAACTTGAAGTGCTTTTCCTGTCTGTGTAAGAACCTTTAAACCGGTCAGCCCCTCGACGAAATTGTCCTGGATAAGGAACACTAAAGCAAAGGGGGTACAGAAAGTCAACATTCAGTAAATTATATTCTAAAAGCAATCAAAAGTAAATGTGCAATTTTAAGCTTTAGTTGCATAAAAGGTTAAAGTGAAAAGACGGTACTTTCCTACTGCTTTACCATGCACGTGTGTAAAAGCAGGCAAAAACAGAGTTTACTAAAGAGCACCTGCTAATGAGTAACAAGTCTTCACTCATTCAACAGCCATGGACAGAAAAAGTGGAAAGAATCTTTAATTTCCATGCATGACAGACACTGCTGCATTACTAACTGCCTAGCAAAAATGTATAGCCAGCAATGAATGAATCCAGCATGAAATATGAACCTCATATTTAGCAAAGGTTGCTGCTTTACACAATGCACATGGTCAGCACAAGTATTTCTGCTTTTACTCAAGACCGCTCTCCATAGGTTAAGTGACAGCTTTAACGTTTTGCCCCAGTTGCAAGTGACAGCTAACAATTTGCCCATCCACTCCAAGTAACTATGGATAATGTAAAGGTTTTCAGCAACTCCAACTCAAAAGTTTTTTTTTTTTTTTTTTTTTTTTTTTTAAACTTTTAAGCCTGCTCTTTTACTTTTTTTGTGACTCCTCTCCTCTACCACTGACTATACACTGCCATCAGCTTAACCCTGTTCACTGGGTCTATAAGACCAGTCAGTCTCCACCTGGCTTACCCCAAACCCACATCTGGGGCTGGTGATGAAATTAGGGACAGTGGTGCAGCAATACACTGCTGCAGGGAAGTGTTACCTATCCTGACGACCTTACAGTAAGTAACCTTGCAAGTTCTGCAGTTGTTGCCTTCTGCAGGTGCAAGCCCATTCTTCTGCTTATGAGCAACAATCACAACTAAGCAGTATACATCTTGCACTGTGGGCTCTACTGGGCTCTTAATAATGCTACTGTAGCAAGCCTGAACAGTCTCCCACCCATCAGGGTGGGTGAGCTGCTATCAGCCACTCATTCCTACCCACCCCCTCCTGTCCTTGTAGCACCCATGTGGCTACTTCAACATTGATTGCCCAAGGCAAATTAAGGCCATTATACATCTTGCACTGTGGACTCTACTGGGCTCTTAATGATGCTACTGTAGCAAGCCTGAACAGTCTCCCACCCATCAGGGTGGGTGAGCTGCTATCAGCCACTCATTCCTACCCACCCCCTCCTGTCCTTGTAGCACCCATGTGGCTACTTCAACATTGATTGCCCAAGGCAAATTAAGGCCATTATCCACCTGCATTAAGGGGCCAGCTCAAACATACTTTTATGCTTTGTCTTTCAGCATCCTTAAGTATCCACTTTATAAAGAATGCCTTGGCTGCACATATCTATCCCCACTCATTCATGATATAAGCTGTAGGCGAGAGTTTAACTGTCACTGAACTATGCCAACTTTAGTGAAAAAAATCTCAGTACTATGGCCTGTTGCTACAGGAACTGAACTGATGGCATCAGAGAAATTGCAAGAATTCAAACCAAGTCGCTATTTAACAGCCTGAGAGTTTGTACAGTTTACATTAAATAAAATGGTCAAAAGTTAACAGAAAATAATACAATGGACAAAGACACCACTAACATTCAAGCGGATTACTGGTTTTAAACTATTTAGTTTCAAATTCATCAGGAAAGGAAATGGGCAAATTATGTGGGTCAGTCTTTTACCATCAACATTTTAATATATTAAAATTATGCATGCTACTTTAAAACCATACCACATCTTTGAGTGACCACTTACGTTTTATTTATTTTACATTTGTTGACCGGGTTTGTCTGACTGAGCTTAAGAAACCTTTTTCAGTGGAGGCCCAGGGAGAAAAGCACCAACATACATTTTACAATTTTCATTATACACAAGGATCATATAGCAATTAAATAGCAATGTTACATGATTTTTACAAGGCAAATAGTAGCGATGCATTGTTATACAGTGACAATAGTCAGGTGTATAAGCAAAGACTTTTACAATATTTGTAAAAAGGAATAATTTTTGGGGGAGGGTATGTGGCTACAGAAAAACCCAGTTTTGTCATACTGTAGTTGCATGAAGGCAAGACTATTACTATAAAATGCTTCTCGGAAACAATTAGCTTTAAGATTTTAGAAGACAGTAGAAAGGGTAGTCAGAGGAAATATTAGAGGGAGCTAGGGAGAAGAGTGAGTAATGGGCAAGAGGTAGTACATGGTATGGAAAGTAAGGGGTGTTTAGGGAGGGAGATAGTGGCAGGACCAGTGACTTTTTAAGTGGTCTTTTATGGCTGTCTTAAATTGTTTAGAATGTGTAAGGGTCCTGAATTCTAGTGGAAGCTTATTCCAGGCCGTAGTGGGGTGACACCTGTACACGTAGTGTCCAAATTTAGACTTGGGTTTGCAGATCTGTACTAGGTCTTGGATAGAGCTTCGGAGTGGTCTGCAGGGGAAATAATAAGAGATGAAAAGAGATAGTGCAGGGCAGTAGGAAGGCTGGTATAGGACAGAATGAATGATCTGGAGCTGAGAGAAGACAACCTGGTGGGATAATTCCAGCCAGAGTGAGAGAGAGAGAGAGTGAGAGAGAGAGAGAGAGTGAGAGAGAGAGAGAGCCAGAGAGAGAGAGAGAGTGAGAGAGAGAGAGAGAGAGAGAGAGAGTGAGAGAGAGAGAGAGTGAGAGAGAGTGAGAGAGAGAGAGAGAGTGAGAGAGAGTGAGAGAGAGAGAGAGAGAGAGAGAGAGTGAGAGAGAGAGAGAGAGAGAGAGAGAGAGAGAGAGAGAGAGAGAGAGAGAGAGAGAGAGAGAGAGTGAGAGAGAGAGAGAGAGAGAGAGAGAGAGAGAGAGAGAGAGAGAGAGAGAGAGAGTGAGAGAGAGTGAGAGAGAGAGAGAGAGAGAGAGAGAGTGAGAGAGAGAGAGAGAGAGAGAGAGAGAGAGAGAGAGAGAGTGAGAGAGAGAGAGAGAGAGTGAGAGAGAGAGAGAGAGAGTGAGAGAGTGAGAGAGAGAGAGTGAGAGAGAGTGAGAGAGAGTGAGAGAGAGTGAGAGAGAGTGAGAGAGAGTGAGAGAGTGAGAGAGAGAGAGAGAGAGAGAGAGAGAGAGAGAGTGAGAGAGAGTGAGAGAGAGTGAGAGAGAGTGAGAGAGAGAGAGAGAGAGTGAGAGAGAGTGAGAGAGAGTGAGAGAGAGTGAGAGAGAGTGAGAGAGAGTGAGAGAGAGTGAGAGAGAGAGAGAGAGAGAGAGAGAGAGTGAAGAGTGAGAGGATTTGTAGGTCTGTTGAGCAGCAAATCTAGCTACCTTGTAAGTGGATTTGAGTTTGGTCAGAAGTGATGAATTAAGATTTGTAAGAATTTGAGAGCTGCACATTAGACTAGGTAGAAGGTAAGAGAGCTACCTTGGCTTCAGAAGGTAAGAGAGCTACCTTGGCTTCAGAAGTAAGATATTTCTTGTTACGATAAAGAAGCCCTAGTTCTGAACGAGTCTTCTTGATAACAGTTACTGACATGAAAGTCAAACTTAAGCTGATCATCAATGGTGACGCCTAGAAGCTTGGTGCTGGATTCTACCTGAATGGAAGTATTAAGGGACAGAATGGAGGAGGATTTTATATTGCTGAATTTTAGGTAGGAAGAGTAACAGCTTAGTTTTTTTAGGGTGAATGATGAGCTGGTTGTTAGAGCCATGTTTCAACTGAGTTGAAAGATGCTCAAGTAGTTGAGAACAGCTCAGAGGGAGAGAGTTGGCTATGGTGATGACTGTTGAGTCATCTGCATATTGCACTAGGGATGACTGAGGGCAGGAGGCATACAGCTCATTAGTAAAGATATTAGAGAGTAAAGGCTATAGGATAGATCCTTAAGGTATGCCCATTTTGACAGGGAGAGGAGGGGAGAGTACACAGACTGCCAATCTCCCTGATTGAGATCCATCAGTGAGATAGCCTGTGAACCATGCAACAGTATCAGAGAAGTTAAGGTGTTGCAGTTTGTGCAGCAGAAGAGTGAGAGAGATGGTGTTGAAAGCTTTTGGTAGGTCCAAGAATAGGCAAGAAGTTTATGGTAGTCCATGACTAGCGAAACAGATTGTTTCCAGATGGAAGGAACTTTAGATTCAGAGATAGAACGATTAATTAGGTTAGATACAGGGAGAACAAGAGTCAGCTGCTAGTTGAAGAAAAGTGGAAGGAATATTGTCCGCGGATGCTGAGCATAGTTTTAATTTGGAGAGTAGAGTTTTGATATAGCTAGTAGGTACAGGTTTGAGGGAGAAGGTTTTAGAGGAGACAGTATTAGGAGCAGGTTCAGAATAGTTGGGGCATTAGCAGTAGAGGAGTGTGGGTTAGGGTGGAGTAGTTTATATACTGAGTGAATTAAGTAGGTATTGAATTGAGTAGCAGATTTTTTTGTGGATCCTGTCTGGGTATGGATTAGGGGAGCCAGGATAATCGATGCAAATTTAATATCAAATAAAAACTCTGAACATTCAGTCAAAGAACAAACTTAGGTCTTATGCTGAAGTTACTAATCTTGTAATTGGAGAATGCACTGAAACTTTCTGCTTTATGCCATTCAGATTCAACTGTTAGTGTAAGGTAATGCATAGCAAGTGGTTACAACCTGCCTTTCCTGTTGCTGGAACATGGTAATTCTGAACAAACAATGAATTAAGTCAATATTACTCAAATTCCACAATATTACGTTATCAACCTTCACTAGCCCCAACAAGACAGATCTGCAAGTAAAGTTCACTACCCTAAACCAAACAAGAGGTCACAAAATTCTCACTAGTAGAAAAGTGCAGTTCTGTGAGCAATTAGCATAAATGTATGAGTAGAGAATCACACTCCAGTAGTTACTCTGTGAATCAATGGAACAGACTGCAATTGCAATGGAAATTGCTGAAGACAATATCTTACCTTCCTGTCTAACTTTCCTGGCTATCCCCATGAGCTTAGATCCTCCTCAGTTGGTATCAGGTCAGCATACATTTTAGGAGGAGATATTCATACTTGACAAAAACGTTCTAAACGTACCCTCATAATAGGCACAGACATCACCCTTTCCTTGGTCTTGCATGTACATAATTATATTAAACACCTTATTATTACCCCTAGCGGTTTGCTTAATCTAATCAAACAGCAACTAACCTAAATCACTTAAACATCAGGACTCAGCCCAGAATTTGAGAAAATATTTTGATTACATATTTGACAATAGAACCAAGTAAAATACACTAATCTTTAAACCTAATGTACGTTACAGCCCTGTGTGCAGAACAGCACCCATACTGGTTTCTTAACTCTTTAGCACCAATCTCTAAATATTCTCTAATAAAAAATGTAGGAAATAGTGAAGGTTTTCCTTTTTAACTGCATTAAACCTAAACTATTTCACTAAACTAGTTACAATACCCTAACCCCTCCACCACCAAGTGCAATTATATACAGACTGGATTTCTAATTTGTACCCTTAATCGCATTACTTCAAAGGCCTTTATAATCATTTTCCCCCAGCTCTAGTCCCTAATGTTACGCAAAATCCTTAGTTTCCTCTTTCACACCACCACCCCTGGTTCTGGCCATTTCTTACTTAAAACTCCTCATTCCTTTCAATTTACTATGAAGTACAGTTGTGTACACTTACCATAAATGTAGATGTTAGAGTGTATTCACTGTTGCAGTCATTACATTTGGGTTATCTGCCTGCAGGTAGCCCTCAGCCGGACTGAATATCAAAGTCTTGGGTCCTGCGTCGGATGATGCCTTCTTCCATGAAGTCAGGTCAAGGGTATAAAACATGCAGCAGATGCCATTACATCAGTTTTTCTTGCCCCAGATGTCAGGTGCCCCCATAATGGGAAGCAATTATATACAAGGTTACACCTCCAACAAAAAGCAAACACACCAGAAAACTGAAATACACTAAACAAGAAAGGTATAGCCAAGAGTAGTCAGGGGGTTGGAGGGAGGGTAACCAGGACTGCAACAGTGAATACACTCTAACATCTACATTTATGGTAAGTGTACACAACTGTACTATGTTCTTTGTGTTTCACTGTTGCAGTCATTACATTTGGGTAGATTCCCAAAGCTAAGGAAGGGAGGAGGCAGTTAGATTGCATTAGGAGCAGCTATTAAGCCCTGCAAGACTGCAGTGGCAAAACCAGCTCTGGATTTAGAAAAAATAGGCAAGTAGTAATGCTTGGTGAAGGTATGTACGGAGCTCCAGGTAGCAGCTTCTAGGATGTCCCTGGTAGGGAAGCCTCTGAGAAAGGCTATAGAAGTAGATGCAGCCCTGGTGGAGGGAGATCTTATCCCCTGTGGGGTCGGTTTTCTATGGTGCTTATAGCAGAAAAGACTGCAATGGCCTATCCACTTAGAAATAGTTTGCTTTGAAATGGCCTTCCCCTCTGCCCCAGCAGCAAAGGATACCAACAGTTCAGTTTTTCTGAGAGGGTTAGTCCTATCCAAATAAAATAGAAGTTGTCTGTGCACATCCAAAGAATGCAGAATTTGTTCTTTGTTCTGTGGATTAGGAAAGAAGGTTGACAAATGAATGGACTGATTAAGGGCCACACTGGATACCACCTTGGGCATAAAGGAAGGGTTGGTTCTGAGGGACACCCTGTCTGCATGGAAGATTATGAAGGGCTCCACTGCCATGAGGGCCTGTAATTCAGACACTCTTCTTGTTGAAGTGATGGCTAGAAGGAAGGCTGTTTTTCCAAGAAAGGAATTTCAACTCTGCAATAGCAGCTGGCTCAAAAGAAGGTATAGTGATCTTTTCCAATACAAAATTAAGGTCCCCGGCTGGGGTAGGGGCTCTCCTGGGTGGTCTTAAAATTTTGGCCCCTCTGAGGAATTGTTTCAGCAGGGGGTGAGAGAAGAGTGGTGGCTCAGTAATATAATGTGCTGAAATGGCTGAGGCATGAATTTTAAACTGATGAGAAGGAAAGGCCCATGTGGAGCATCTCTGTTAAGTATTGAAGAACATGCAGTAAGTTGGGCACTGTTGTGCCCATCCCCGGAGTATAGCTCCAGGAACAGTATCTTTTCCACTTTTCAGCATATGATTTTCTAGTATAAGGCCTCCTAGCCTCCAGAATGACATCTAGCACCTGCTTACTGAGGGATGCTATTGGAGAGTTCAGGTAATTAGCCAGGCTGCAAGATTCAGTGTTTGAAGCTGGAGGTGAATAATCTGGCCCTCCTGCTAGGACAGCAGGGAAGGGGTCTGAGGTAGGTCCCATGGTTCCAGCAGTGACATACTGTGCAAAAGGGGGTACCAGTGCTGACGTGGGCAGTCTGGAGCAATCAGTATAGTCTTTGGTTCATCCTATTTGATATTTAGTAGAATTTTCAAGAGGAGAGGCAGAGGGGGAAAGGCATAAACTGAGAGGCTTTCCCAGGTGAAGGACAGTGCATCCACTTTCCAAGCTCATCTGTGGGGAGTCCTTGTGCAGAATTTGTCCAACTGGTAGTTGTGAGGTGAGGCAAACAGGTCCATCTCTGGGTTCCCCCATTTGTTTCCCAAAACGTTTAATATCTTTGGTTCGTTTCCACTCGTGAGGGTCCATGAGATTTCTGCTTAGGTCTGCCAGTGAATTTAGTTTGCCTGGCAGGAATTGAGCTTGTAGGTGCAATTGGTAGCTGAAGGCTGTGTTCCACAGAGCCATGGCTAGTCCGCAGAGAGGGTGCAAGTGGGTTTCCCCGTTTGCTTGTGTACCACATAACAGTGGTGTTGTCTGTATCAATAATTGTCCTGAAAGAATGTGGTCCTTGAAGACTAAGAGAATTCTGTACAGCTAACATATTTTTGATTGATATGCAGGTGCATTTGACTCTGATTCCATTTGCCCTGAATGCACTACCCTGCCAAGTGAGCCCCCCACGCATAGTCTGATGAGTCTGCTAGGGTTTGGGCGGCAGGGGTAGAGTTAATGGCAGTCCCTTGTTGTGGTAGCAGGCCTCTGCCCACCAAAGGAACTCTGTCTTTATACAAGGAATGATAGGAATCATTGATTCCAGGTCCTGAGACTGTTGACACCATAGGCTTTTCAGATACCATTGTAGTTTCCTCATATGAAGTCTTGCATATGGAATTAGTATGATGCAAGAGGCCAGAAACCCCAGGGCTTGTAGGATTTTCCTTGCAGATAGCTGGGTCTTTGCGGCCAGTAGTTTGAAGTAGGCTGTCCAACTTTCTCTAGCGTGAAGTAAGCCATCTGGGGAAGTTGCGTTCCAGCTTACTCCCAGGAATACAATTTGCTGGCAGGGTACTAGATGAGATTTCTTTTCGTTTATGATGTACCACAGTGAGGTTAGCAGTTTCTTTACAAATGCCAGATGCTTTATTAGCAAGTCCAGGCTTTCTGCCTGAATTAGACAATCGTCCAGGTATGGGTATATTTGAATATTTCTTTCCCTGCAAAATGCAATGACTGGAGCTAGGCACTTTGTGAATACCCTGGGCACAGTAGATAAGCCACAGGGAAGTGCAGAGAACTGATGATGCCTGTAGACTGATCTGAAGCATAGGTATTTCCTGCAAGATTCCCTTACGGGACTGTGCAGGTAAGCTTCCTTTAAGTCCAAGGTTGCCAACCAGGCATCCTTGCCTAGCATAGGAAGCAAGTTAATATTTTGAATTTTGGGATTACCAAAAAGGTGTTCAGAGTAGAGAGGTCCAGGATAGGATGCCAGGAGCTGTCTTTTCTGGGTACCAGGAAAAGTCTTGAGTAAAAACCTTGTCCCCTTTCTTCTACTGGGACAGGTTGAATAGCTCTAATACTTAGGAGAGAGAGAGAACCTGCTGTTGAGCCTCTGCCCATTGATTTGGGGGTAGGTCTGGCCAACCGTTTGGGGATAAGGTGTGGAAGTGAAATCTGTATCCTTGGGGAAACTATATTTAAAACCCATTTGTCCTGGGTAATGAGTTCCCAGTTTTTTTGCATGCAGGGCGATCTTTCCCCCTAAGGGAGCAGTCAGTTGAGCAGAGCTTGGAAGGTTTAAGGTTAAGTCATTATGACAGTTTTCCATAGGGGCGTGTCTTACTACTTCGAGCTTTAGAAGTGGGAGCCCCTCCTACTTAGGCCTGTGAGAACCTTGAGACTGTAGCCAAGGTGGTCTGCTGTTCCTGGGTTTGGATTGAGAAAAAGCCTGGAAGAGAAAGGAAAGGACCAATTCTTAGGTCAATGTCTACTAAATCTAGGAGGCTGTACTTGCAGGAAATCTTTAACAGTTTGCATGGATTCAGCTTTTTCCTCCATCTTTTTAAGTACTTCTGCTCTGTTGCCAAACAGGCGGTCTTGGTTTAAAGGAGCATCCAGTAATTTAGCTTTAACATGATCTGGCAAATTTTGCTCCTTAAGCCAAGCATGCCTTCTAAGAAGAGACCCAGTGACAGCAGCCCTGCAAGATGCTTCCTAAACACTAAAATCCACACTGCAAAGTATGTTTACCAACTTGCTCAGCACAATGCATTAAATCCTGAAATTCTTTATTTTCAGCACAGTCAGGAATCAACATCATTTTCTGTTTAAGTAATCCAGTAATATGCTGCTGATACTTTAACAAATGAAACTGGCAGTTTAAAGGCCCTAATGGCCAAAGCAGCAGAAATGTATACCTTCTTACCCAATCTGTCCAAGGCCCTGGAATCCCTATCAGAGGGGATAGGATTTTTGGCAGTAGCAGCCTTAATGCCTTTAGGTCCCTGTGAAATGGTCTCTGGGTCCGCAGTAAGATTCTTGAAAAGGAACTTGAGAGTCAGATACTCTGTAATACCAGTCAGGTTTCCTGGGAGCATGAGGTAAAGTGTGTAGGGCCAGGATAGATTCCAGGAAGGCATCATCTACAATGTCCAAAACAGGAGGGATGGCTAAAGGCCTGTGTTGAGGTAGAAGTAAGAATTCCCTAAGCCTCTTTTTGGAGTCAGAGTAATCCTAGCTTTCCCATTGAAAATGCTCCCAAACAGTGTGCAAGGTTTCACCAAAAGAAAAATCTGTTGGAGGGGAAGCAGAGGGAATGGAGTCTTCGGCATCAGAATCCTCATAGGTAAATAACGGCAAATCCTGATAATCAGAAGAGACCAGAAGTTACGTGCTCACCATAACGTTCGATGTATGTAGTCCATCTTGCCTCACATTCTTACCCATGGGCTCGGAGCCAAACCTCGGTTCGGACTCAGCCATACTCTAGCTCGAAGTATTCAATTGGCTCGTGGCCAAGAGGTATCCCATGCTACAATGCACCTATTCACCAGATCTTGTTTGCAGTGAGCTCACACAGACACACAAACACATTGAGAGGAAGAACCAACTCAACATATCAAGTAGTACTGAAACCAGAGACTCTACCTCTAGGTCCTCCAGGAGGGGTGTATGTGGGTGGGTTAGTAAGAATGTGAGGTGAGATGGACTACATACATCGAACGTTATGGCGAGTACACAACTTCTTGATGTTATGTAGTCCAATCTCGCCTACATTCTTACCCGTGGGACCAGATTCTTACCTGTGGAACCAAATGAGGATCTGCCCCTTGATACCAGAACCAATTTGTAATGACTAAAAGGTGTGAGACGATGCCCAAGTAGCCGCAGCACAAATATCCAGAGACATCCTAGCCTGAAAAGCAATAGAAGTAGACACCGAACACGTAGAGTGAGCCTTTACCTTGAAGGGTAATTCCTTGCCATTTGAAGAACAGATGAAGGAAATACAGCTAGAAATCCATCTGGACAGAGTTACTTTGGAAACAAAGTCCCTAGTCTGTTTTCTGAAAAGGAGACAAAAAGTTGGTCAGATTTTCTAAAATCTTTTGTACTATATAAATAGAAACTTAATGGTCTGTGGACCTCCAGCTGATGAAACTTAAATTCTGCCTTGTTAGAGAATTCGGGGAAAAACACAGGCAACTCAATAGATTAGTTGAGGTTGACCACTGAAGCAACCTTAGGGCATAAAAGAAGAAGGATTAGGTCTTAACGAAATCCTATCCTTGTGAAATATCAAGTAAGGGGCTGGACTGAAAGCCAGGAGTTCAGAGATCCGCCTAGCCAAAATGATGGCTATCAAAAAGTGGGTGTTCCAAGACAAAAATTTTAGGTCACAGGTTGCCGCGGGCTCAAAAGGAGGTGAGGTAAAATGCTGTAGCACAAAATTAAGGTCCCATGGCATAACAGGATCAAAGATAGGAGGTCGTAGTATAGTCCCTTAGACAAAGTCTATGCGCCATTAGATTAGGTTCATTAGCAACATGAGAAGTAGAAATGGCTGCCAACTGTACTTAAATAGTTGCCGCAGCAGATCCCTGAGTAAACAATTGAAATAGAAACTCTAAAATCGATGAGATGGGAGCTGTATAGGGATCAATCTGTCTTTCATGAACACAAATGGAGAAACTCTTCCACTTACTGGAATAAATCTTCCTAGTAAAAGGCTTGACTGAGGAAGACAGAATATGAACCACCTCCGGTGAAAAATCAAGAAGCCCGACTAGTAACAGAATTGGAGCAGCCATGCTATCAACCTGAGGGTTTGGATGGAGGAGTGGAACTGCCCTGACATACGAGTCAACAGATCCTGCTCTGGGTCCAGAATCCATGGCTCGTCCATTAGATAAGGGTGAAAAGGAAACTAGATCTGACAAAGCCAGTGAGGAGCCATCAGCATCATTTTGCTTCCCAAAAACTGTACTTTCTGAATAACCTTCGTTATCAGGGGAATTGGAGGGAAGGCATAGAAAAGACCGGAGGGCCAATCGTGAACTAGAGCGTCCCTGGGTGTTTCCTCTTTGGGGGGAATAAGGGTGAAGTAGCTGCTGCATTTGGCATTGAGGGGGATGGCGAAAAAATCACAGCAAGGCTGGCCCTATCTGTGGAAAATCCGTTCAGTCACCTGTTCGTTCAGGGACCACTCGTGAGGCATCAGAATAGCTCTGCTCAGCCTGTCGGCAATCACGGACTTCCCCTGAATCTGCGTTGCCACTAGAAAGCGCTGGGAAGATACTGCCCACTGCCGCACTCAAAGAGCCTCTCTGCAAAGGCGATACGACTAGTTTCCTCCCTGTTTGTTCAGATACCAAACCACTGACATTGTCAGAGTGGACTGCAATTGTCCCAAGAGGAAGAAAGCTGTGAAGTGCTTGCAATGCTAATAGCACCGCTCATCTGTAAGACATTGATATGTAAACAGATCTTGTGTTCTTGCCACGTGCCTTGTAAAGTCCTGCCAAGACCATGCCCCCCCCCCACCCGATCTGGGAGGCATCCATGGTCACAGTGGCAATCAGAGGAGGAAGAACGAAAGGCATACCTGTGTTGAGATTGCTGGTCTGAAGCCACCAGCGCAGATCCTGCTTGCACCTGTCAGTTATTACAATACCATGGGAGACAGGAAGGTGCTGAAGAGACCATTGGACAAAAAGTAGCCACTGAAGAATCCTCATGTGAAGTCTTGCAAGAGGGACTAGCATAATCCTGGCAGCCATGGTCCCCAACCGCTGGAGGACCACTTTTGCCTGGACCTTCTTCAGTGGTAGTAGAGCATAGACTTGTTGCTGTAAAACCTGAATTCTCTCTTCTGGCAGGAAAACCTTTATGAGCACTGTGTCTAATTCGGTGCCAGTAAAGGTGACACGCTGAGAGGGAAACAATGCAGACTTTTCCCAATTCAAGGGGATTCCCAGACTTTGGCAAAGTGAAATAGTGGCGTCCCTGGTCTGTAGTAGTAGATGCCTGGTGGTGGCAGACAGGAGCCAGTCGTCCAGGTACAGAAACACTTGGAATCCCATGCGTCTGAAGTGAGCAGTTACCACTGCCATGCATTTAGTGAACAACCTGGGGCTGTAGTGAGACCAAAGGGCAGGGCGCAAAAATTGAAACTGACTGGCTCCCAGCCGGAAGCGTAGGTGACTTCTGGA
>NC_056738.1:329517375-329610917 GCF_019279795.1 Protopterus annectens | reverse complement strand
TAATTTCTGATCAGAAGAGGAACCAGAAGAAATAGAAACCTGATTTGGAGATTCATAATCTGTGTCTTGCCTAGGCCTCTTATCTGGAGGGGGATGGGTACCCCTGATCAAGGTAGTAAGGTCTTCAGTCATTTTGATCATCTGTTTTTTAGGCATAGAGACCTGTGCATGTGGCTCATGCTTCAGTTTTTTAGGTTTAGAAGTTACTTTTGTCTTTGGTTTTGCAGCTATCATTGGTTTCATGTACAAATGTTGAGGTCTGAATACACCCTCAGAAGCAGGTGCCTGCTCAGCGGCTCCGGACCCATCCGAGGGAGATGCATCTGTCGGTCCAATACCTTGAGTATCTTGCGGCATGCGGACTCTACATGGGTGTTGGTAGAGGCCTGCAACTCGAAGGGAGCGGGTATCAGGGGCTACGAAAGCGCCTCACTGAGTACCGGCGACTGGCTTAGGAGAAGCTTCGTCGTGGGTTTTGGATCTCGACTGCCTTTCTCTGTCCTTTTCTTTGCGTTTTTTATGTACTCCGGTAGTCTGATTGCTATCAGACGACATTTCATGGTAGTTAAATCTGTTTCCAAAATACTTTGATGCAAAAATATACAGACGCTTAATAGTGTGTTGGTTAAATCTAGCACAAAACCAACAGCCAGGCACGTTGTGATCAGGGCCTAGGCAAAGAATACAGTATAAATGGAAATCCTTATGAGGTGTTTGCTTCCTACAAGTAATACAATTATTAACTTTTTCTGACATCGGTAAAAAGCAAGAAAAAGTTTTCCCAACGGGGTACTTAGCTTTAGTGAAGACTTTGGTTCTGAAACTCAAACTCGAATATTTCAGTAGTCTGCCGACCGGCACTTGCGAAATGCTTCTGCTTCGGGCACTGTGTGGCAAGAAAGACTAAAGAAAATGGCATCGACTGCATGTTTTATACCCCTGATGACCTGACGTCATGGAAGAGAAGACAGCCACCGACGCAGGACCCAAGACTTTGGAATTCAGGCCGACTGAGGGCAACCTGCCAGCAGATTACCCAAATGTAAGGACTGCAACAGTGAAACACGAAGAACATCGTGGGCCATAAAAGTGACGTCTGCATGCACCAGCCCTCAATCTAGAAAAAGCCCCAGTCAGAGCCAGTCCTGTAAGGGCAGAGCCTGTCCGGTATCACCCAGGAGAGCAAGTGTAGTCATACCAGCAGGGAAGGTGGGTGGGAAGGAATACTGCAACATGGAAGAGGACGATATGTAGGGTTATGGCAAGACTTTACACAACTTTCCTACATTCTTTTATTCCAGTGTTGCAGTATTCTACTTGTGGGCAACTGCCAAAGCTCACTGAGGATTGGGAGGTGGCCTAGATGATGTTTCTAGGAATCCATGTAGGATAGCCCTGGCAAACCCCGCCCTGGCTCTGGAGATATGGTCCAGTTCGTAGTGTTTGGTGAAAGTATGTACTGAGGACCAAGTGGCGGCCTCAAGTACAGAGTTTGTGTCTAGCCCTTTAAAGAAGGCTCCAGAAGAGGCTATTGCTCTGGTGGAGTGGGCCTGGACATTGCCCTGCAAGGTCTTACCATGATGTAGGTAGCAGAAGGAAATGGACAGGGTGAAATTGTCTGCTAGCTCACAGCTTTCCCCAAGGCCCTGGGGTGGAATGAGATAAACAGCTGGTCTGATTTCCTAAAGGATCTGGTTTTATGTAGATAAAACCCAAGTTGTCTGTGGACATCTCGGGGATGCAGCACTCTCACACGATCCCCTTGTGGATTTGGGAAGAAGGTGGGCAGGTGGGATGGGGCTGGTTCAAGGGCAAGTCATTCACTACTTTGGGAATTAACTGGTTTGTCCTGAGGGACACCCTGTCCAGATGGAAGATTAGGAAAGGTGGTGTAGCCATAAGAGCTATCAATTCTGAAACACTTCTGGCGGAAGTCAGAGCTACCAGCAATAGTTTTCCACGTGCAAAATTTTAAGGTGGCCTTGTCTGCTGGCTCAAAAGGGGTTAGAGTGAGTTTTTCTAAAACAGTTTAGGTCCCAGGGAGAGACTGTTTCCTTGGTGGTCATAAGTGTAATGCACCTTTGAGGAAAAGTTTAGAGGGGAGTCTGGATGCAAGGGGTGGATCCAGGGGAAGGCAGGTAGAGATAGCAGACAAATGTGACTTCAGAGATGAGCAAGACAACACTGTCTGCATGAGTTCACACAGGTATGACAGGATGAGAGGATGAAAGGCATATCGCCTTCTAGTGGGTCTAGCTGTCTTTTGTGACACCAGATAGGATTTCCTTGTGTTGGGTTTCCTGGCCTCCTACAGGACAGTGAGCACATCCTCATTATATAGGTGTCTGAAGGGGATCAGAATCCTATCAGCCACAAGGTGAGGTGCATGGATTGCCACTGTGGGTGTATCAAAGTCCCCTTGTGCTGTGTGAGCAGGTCCACTGAAGGGGGTAACTTATGGTGACTGCCCTTGGACAGGTGAAGGAGGAACCAGTGCTGTCTTGGCCATTAGGGAGTCACCAGCAAGATTTTGGGCGAGTCCTGGTGAATTTTCAGAAGGACCCATTTTATCAATGGGAAGGGGGGGGAATGCGTATAGGAATTTCCCCTTCCAAGTTATCGAAAAGGCATCTGTTGCTAATGCCTTGAGGTCTGGTGTCCTGCTGCAGTAGCCAGGAAGTTGCCTGCTTATGAAGGAGGCGAACAGGTCTATTTGTGGAATACCCCACCTGTGGACCATATTCAGGAAAACATCTCTGCAGCATTCTTTCGTGGTTTTTTGAAATGGTCCTGCTTAGGTAATCTTTTGGGAGTTGTGAGGGATGGAATGTAGGCTGCCTGAAGGGTGATCCAAGAGATGGCCAGTTCCCATGCCCACAGAGCTAGTCTGCACAGGAAGTAGGAGTTGGTCCCTCCCTGTTTGAGATTCCACAAGACTGTGGTATTGCCTGTGAATATCTTTAGAGAGCCATGCTCTAGGAAGGGTTGAAAAGCCTGTACAGCAAGGAGAATGGCTCCATTTCTTTGATGTTTATGTGATCTTGTTTGTCTGTCCACAAACCCTGTACTTTCCTTTTCCCCAGAGTTGTTCCCCAGCCCAGACCTGGGGCATCTGTGTGCATGGTCTGGGAGGGACAGGGTGTTTGCAGAGCGAGTCCTGAGTTCTGGTCTACCTGAGCCAACCACCATCTCAGTTCCTGATGTAAGCAGGGGGATCCCTGCACTCTAGAGGGTGGGAGTGCTGGGTCCACACCAACCGGAGGTACCACTGTAGTTTCCTCATGTGCATCCTTGCTAAGGGCAACATGGGAATGGCAGCTGCCATGTACCCTAGAAGTCTCAGAAATTGTCTTGCAGTCAGTTCTGTTGATGGTAGGGCAGCAGGAAGGTGGTGTGAGAGGGATACCACCTTTTCTGATCAGGAAAGGGAGGACTTTGGCTGGAAGACTGAGAAGGCCTAGGCTGAGGAGGTGGTGGTCTAGGTTGGGCAGCTGCAGGCCTGGAGGATTTCCTGATAAACTGTCTCTTTTGCTGGGTAGTTCCTGTGGAATTTTGGAATATGCGAGACTAGGATGTGTTTTTAGGTCCTGTAATTATTTTCCTTTCTGTTGTAAGGATTTAAACATGTCAGCCACTTTTGCACCGAAAAGGGCTGAATGATCCAAAGGTGCGTCAAGGAGTTTGGCCCTGAAGTCATCTGGGAGATGCTGAAGTCTCAGCCACGAGTAACTTCTTAGTACTGAAGCTGATGCAGCTGACCTGGCTGAGGCTACAGCTGCATCATAACTATCTTAAGGAGTGTCTATTCACTTGAGAGAGGAGTGCCATCAGTGAAGACAAGGAAGCTTTGGTGGCTCAGTCAGGGATGTCAACTAAATCCTTAGTGGCTTTGTCCAGCACAGCTAAGGAGTATTTGGTCATATGAGTTTGGTAGTTGGTGGCTCTAAATGACAGGGTAACAGATCTGCAGATTCTTTCCCAACCTCTCCATAGTCTTAGTGTTCTTAGCAAGGAGGACAGAAGTGGTAGGAAGGAGCTTGGAGACCCTATTCTTAGAGATGAAGATAGCAGCAGGGTCAGCAGGAGGGCACTTAGAGAAATTTCTCCATCTCAAGGACTTTATAGAGTCTGTCTGCTCTACATGGGGCTGGAAGTTGGGAATCAGGGTTAATGGAGGCTGACGCAAATGCATCCATGAATGCTGGTTGAATAGGAAGGATGGCAGAAGGACTGGGAGAGTCCATTTGAATAAGGTCATAAAGCCTCTTCTTTACATCAGCCATATCCGAAGACAGCCACTTAAAGTGGTCTTTCATCTTGTTACTAGTTTCCCCAAAGGTTAGATCCTTTACAAGGGAGTCAGGTTCCATATCCCAGGGTGATGAGATCTGAGTATGAAAGAGTCCTCGAGGAATCGGACAATTCCTCTTCTTCAAGCTGATCCACCCTCCTTTCAGGGATGAGCGGTCTGGGACTAAGGAGGGGAGGAGCACTGGCAAAGGGTTTTGCAGAAGGCTCAAAGGCCATATAGGCATTGAACACGCTATGGCTGAAGGCCTGCCAATCTGGCATGCTTTCAGAAGCCAGAGTAAGGTGTTTTGTTTTTTGCTTTTTCTTTAAAGGCCTCACTGGCATCTGGCTAGAGATATGCCTTGGGTCAGACGTTGGGATGGAGGTGGTGTCAGATGGGAAGAGAGTGAATGGTGGTCGCCCCCGAGCATCAAAGCAGGCGGCAGTTTATCCTCTGTGAAGTGCCATCTTCTCAAGATTGTGTGGCTTCCTCAGAGGTACCTGCTTTATCTACATTGGCAGATGCCAGATCCTCAGCCAAGCTGACATCGGCTACAAACTGAGGTACGGCAGAGAGAGGTACAGCTGAAGAAGTAGGCTGCAAAGACTTGGCCCTCCTCCTAGGTAGTTCAAACAGGGCATCAGTAGCACCCTCCATCCCCAACACTTTGTTTCAAGAGGTGATTATCTAAGTACAAATGTAAGGCCTGCAAATGGCAGTGTAAGGTCTTGGGGACAAATGATCAGCAAATGGCGCAGTTCTTGTGGTCGTGTTCCCTGCTTAAACAAGAGAGACACTGGTCATGGGTGTGTCTGTGGGGAATCTGCCCATCGCACTTGCCCTTACTGGATGACATTAACAGACTTATAAATATAAACAAAGTAGGACTGAAGGAATCCCCAACGGGGTACTTAACTGAAAATCTTTGGAAAGCTGGCCAGACAAAACTGGAGAGGAAGAAGGGTAAACCCACAAGTAGAATACTGCAACACTGGAACAGGACGACATTACAGCAGCATATGAATAGGGCATCTACCACATTAGCACAGCCAGAAGAGTTAACTCAGTTGTTCGGCTTTGAGAACTTATGAAGACAGTGATCAAACTTCAGGCAACCAGGTGTCCATTACCGTAAGAAAGCCCTTTCTGTATAAACAAAGGAATTGTCTAGATCTAGGGTTGTCATTGTTCCCCTTTACTCAGCCTTCCTTAGGCCAGTCACTGAGTATAATGCCCCCTTTGACATGTATCTGTACAGATACATGCAAAAACTCAAATGCCTACACAAATACCTTGCTAAAAGGACACAAGATCTAAATTATGTCCTACATGTACAGACAAAGCCCAGTCACTACACTCAGTATCCTACAGTCTGTTGTGACCAGTGCCTGGCATATAAGACTTTCTCCAATCTAATACTGATGGATTTGCTGCACATCAGCAAGTTCAAGGGCATCAGAAATACTCAGTCTAGGGATCTAAACCTGTTCTGCATCAACTGAATGGTTTGGTGGGACAGGTTTGTCTTGCAGAGGACACCACTTCTCTGGAACACTCTCTCCATCCATGTAATACAGATAATTCCTGTCCATATTCAAGCACAATTTGGATCTATGGATGGGAAATAAATGTATCCAAGGACTGCCTCCTGTGCTACTGACAGAGGCAGCTCCTAAAGGCTTTATCCCATTCATGGGTCCCTTCAAAATTATCTATGGTATTATCCCAGTTATTCTCACTAGGGATAATATATAGTTAAGACCATTGGATGGATAATGCCAATCCAACACCAAATAGGTTAATTCAAGCACAAAAAAAGGAAACTGACTAGGCTTAAAATGACCTGCAAGGGCAGCTATCATCATACTTATCTAGGAGAGTAAGAGGCTTAAGCGTCGTCCTCACCTTCTCAAAATGTATAAGGATGAAAGTTGTGACCAAGTCCAGTTTCTCTAAAAAAAAGAATTCCAGACAGAGGGCTGTTCTGAGTGAATGCACACTACAAAAAATGGAGGAAACCCTAAGCCAACTTATACCAATCCTGGGAGGGAATCTGCCAGAGGCTATGAGGGACAGACTCAATGACAGACAGCTGCCTAATGTAGAAAAGGCATTTTAGATAAGTCACCTGGAACTGATGCGGACAGGTGGCCACCAGGTACAGGTGGAAGATGAGTGATGGAGATGGGGAGTATGACAAAGTGCATGGGGAGCACGATGACTTTGGAGTGTAGGGCATGCCAATTGTAAGGGACCCTGCTAATACACTAAGAATTAGGGACTCCTGAGAGTGTATTCCAACTTAAAAGGCAAAATCATCCTCAACTGCAGGGATTCGATTATTCCTGCTATCAGATGGTATTTAGAGGTAGATGCGTGGATGTGGTGATCCTGCATCTGAGGAAGAGTGTACGCCCTGGGCTTCTGTCTGGTGTGACAAGTTGCTACAAGAAATAGGTGTATTGGGGGGGGGGGGGGGGCGCATCAGCAGGTATCAGTGTCAGGAGCTAGCTCAGTACCTTGACAGAGCTAACACCCTCAGTTTCATAGTTGCATACTAGGCTAAGGACCACCAGGCTCTTTACAAGCCTAGTCATGCAATCCAAACCAATTGCATCCTAGTGTCCCTTATGTATCATGAGCATTTGTTAGGCGGGGATGTGTGAAGAAGTTTCTAGAATTCATATGGGGGGTGTTCGACAGAGGAAGACAGTAATGCCCAAACTATCAGAGATATGGGGTCCAGATCCGGGGTGGAATTCAGATTTCCCATCTACTGATCAAGGTTATTCTTAAATAGGGTTAGGGAAGGACTCTCCTTCACATGGATGGGCAGCATGATTTCGAGCATGGGGATCCTCCAAGATGCATCTGTCTCGCCAACATAAATATGTCAAGTAAAATTAAAACCTTTAATCTAGTGATTCTGAAGCCATTTGTTTTACAGATGTGCAAAAAAGTCCACCAGAGCTGAATCTGAGGATGCTTTCTACACCACGCATATATCGCCTCTTAATGTGTAGGAAACAATACAGAGATAGGACTTTAAGGCAAGCTGTATAGGACAATGTGTACACCCTTTACTCTACCGGTAAGGAACCTTTGTGGGTATTCCAAATACTGCACGTCTGGTTAGGTATATGCTGAAGGAGGCATACTCAAGGATGTGTCTGATAAGGGCTGAATAAAATGGCACTATAACATCCTTGGGACCTGGATGTCATGCCCTTACTTATAAGTTGGGCACAGAGAATGCTTTCCTTACTATTTTGGCCACTTGTTGGTCCAAAGGCCAGATTACTGTCTACATATGCTCCCAGATTCCTGACTACTGGGTCAACTCTTCGGGATGTCTTACTGATGGAGAAATTAACCTGGGTAGCAGTTTTTCCAAAAGGAAAATGCACTTCTTTGCATTGAACTTTAGTCCATGACTACAGCATCAGTTATTTATCTATGTTAAACCCTCTTGTAAGATGTTTACATCATTGGTGGAATCTATGACAGCTCCCAGTTTGCTGTCACCAGCAAACTTGGTCAGCCAAAGGCCCCTGACATTAGCCTTTGCCTTCGAGAAATAGGTGCCAAATAATAGGTGTCCCAGCATGGAGCCCTGTGGTACCCTACTGGTGACCATCTCTTAATGGAGGTGGTATCACCAATCCTGACTTTGGAGGTGGTATCACCAATCCTGACTTTCTAAGTCCTATGTGTGAGTCAGATGACAATCTGGTGAGTTATGTAGGAGGTTATGCCCAGTTTGCTAAGTTTACCAACTATACCAGAGTTGACTATTGTATAGAACACCTTAGCCGGGTCTAGGTAGGCAGTATGCAGAGTTTTCTCCTCATCCATTGCCTTAGTGACCTTCTCAAAGTAGTCAACCAGACTTGGTAGGCATGATCTTCCCTTAAAGCCAAACTGGGTTGAGTCCAGTGTCTGAAGGTTATGCCTGTTGATCATGTCCATGATTCATTCCATGGCTTTGCTTATTAGTCAGACTAACAGATCTGTAGTTTGAGGTCAGTTGAAGGTCCTTCCTTGTGAAGTGAGATAACCACTGCAGTCCTCCATTCTCATGATACAAAGCCTGTTTTTAAGTTATGGTTGAAAACTGACTGTAGTGGTCCTGATAAGTCATGTTTCAAGCTATTCAGCAGGCATCCCAAGACATTAGCTTGGCCCAATGAGGCTGTGTTTTGGGCCTTAGTGCATGCCAACAGGACCTGCTCCCTGTTCATAGTTTGGAGGGGGGGTTATGCTAGTAGGTATTTCATAGAGGAAGGCAGGGTGGAGTAAGGGGTGAAGTCTGAGATGAACTGGTCAGACAGCAAATTATGTCACTCTGCTCAATTAATGTAGGACCAATGACCACCAGTTTCGCACACTTTTGAGATTTCGGACATAGTTGTAGAAGCCCTTAAGGTTTTTAGGTCTGAGATCAAGAGAGATCCTCACAGGCTAAGAGTTTCCACTGAACTTGAAAATTCTAAGGTCTCCATCTTTTCCCCCTATGAACATGCCCCCCCCTCTATTTAGAGGAGTTCATCTACTCCCCCCTGCCTTACAAAGTCTGCACACATTGCAGAAGACTTAAGTCACTAGTCTCTGTATGCTTGGAGGGCTACAACCGGGCTTCTCCAAAGTGCTCATCTCTTGACACTTAACATTGTAAGCCTGGACCACTACTGGCAAGGCACTTTCTTGAAGTGAACACTTGTGCAGCACAAAAGAACTAAAGGTATTGAAGAACTATATAGTATACACACAGACACCTCTAAGTTATGACAACAGAAACCCATGAAGAACATAACATCTTAATGTACTGCTGCTGAAATGCTCAAATTAAATATTCATTTGCCTGACTGTTGCATCATGTGAAAATCTAAATGTTTCATTTCCTAATAAACAATTCCAACCCTTTTACACATTTTCTTTCTCATTCAGTCCATGGTCGAGTATTTACTCGTTCACTAACTTCTCACTATAATCACATTTCTGGTTATTACCAGGGTCCTTTACAAACTGCATATACTACATTCTGAAGTTTTCTTGCTTGCCATACACTTCTGTCATACTTCCCACCTCCCTCACTCACATACATCTCCTTCCTCCACTTGCTAACATATGGTCTGAATGCCAAATTAGCTGTTATTCTGGTTTGCTTCTAGCACAATGAATACACCAAAAGGCGTTTTGTGCTGTTTTCCATTGAGAAAGTGCAGAATCAGAAGACCATCAATCTCTCTCACATATTTCGAGGAATTCCCCCAAAACAGTGTCATCTGGAGAAGAGACTGAATCCTCACCTTGTCAGCTGTGCACTCAGCAAGTGAGCCTAAGCTCTCTCTCCTGCACAGGCCTTCTGCAGAACCTTTGTAGAGGAGAATCTGAGAATGAGGACGACGGATGTCAGGGGAAATTGTCAGGCCAGGAGTTGTACAAGGTCTTGAGCCTCTTCACGCTGTTACCTCACAAGGAGCAGAGCACAGAGTCAAGAGTATTCTAGACTCAGAGCTAGTTTTGATAACAAATGGGGAAGGAAATTTAGTGGCAAACATTCCACTGTTGACTGCTGTCTCAATGTCAAGGGCTGGCCCAACACTGAGACCGACTGTGTCATTTACTACAAGACTAGGCAAACAAAAACTGAAATCTATATATAATATAACTACATCAGTACCAAAGTCATCTCTGAGCACTAAAATGAAATACTGCTGGAGCAAGCAAAAACACTGCAAAGTAAGAATGCTGATGGAGATGCTGATACCAAGGTATAAAATGTTAACATCGTTGCCGTGAGCATTAATATCAACACAGATGCTGAAGGAGATTCAACTGCATCCTCAGAAAGAATAGTTGTGTAAAATCTTACCATAACCATAGATGTCCTTCTCTTCCATGTTGCAGTATTCTTAGTGTGGGATTTCCCACCTCAGGCGACACGAACATCAGCTCCTATACAAAAGCTTAAGCCTGGTTACAGTAGGTGCATGGGACGTCACACGTAGGACCATAAACCAGGGACCTTAAATGTGACATCTGCACGCACAGAACTCAAAACATGAAGGCCAGACAGTCCCAACGAGATTAAAAAGTGATGTCAGTTAGAAGTGTCAACTGTCATATGCTGGCTAGATGTTCTTGGTGAAGGGTAAAGCTTCCTAGTGCATAAGAGCTATGTCCCCAGTCCAAACTTAACCCAAGGGGATGGAGGGAGGGAAGGAATACTGCAACATGGAAGAGGACATCTATGGTTATGGTAAGATTTTACACAACCATTCTATGTCCTTCTATTCCTATGTTGCAGTATTCTTAGTGTGGGAGAGTAGCACAGGTGATTTAGAGGGAAGGGTGGAGGTAGAAGTGGAAGATTCCAGGAAACCCTGCAGGATTGCTCTAGCAAAACCTGCCCTGACTCTGGAGACTTGATCCAGCTTGTAGTGTTTGGTGAAGGTGAGAACAGTGGACCAGGTGGCTGCTTCCATAATGGAAGCTGTATCCAGCCCTTTGAGAAAGACTTTGGAAGTAGCCATGCCTCTGGTGGAATGAGCTATCAACTCCATTGTGCGAGTAGCAGAAGGAAATGGATTTTCTGATCCAACACAAAATAGTTTGCTTGGAGACTGGAAGGAGACAAACAGTTGGTTAGATTTTTTTAAGGACTTAGTTTTGTCTACGTAGAATCTCAGATGTCTGTGTACATCCAGGAAATAACAATCCTCTCACTATTGTTAGTTGGGGTGGGGAAGAAGGTAGGTAAGTGAATAGACTGATTGAAGAACAGTTTGTTGGCCACTTTGGGCATAAAGGAAGGGTTAGTATGTAAGGTCACACTGTCCTTGTGGAAGGTTGTGTGTGTGTGTGTGTGTAGGGGGGGGGGGTGCAGGCCATGAGAACTTGTAATACTGACACTCTCCTGGTAGAAGTGATGACCACCAACAGTATAGTCTTCCATGTACACAGTTGTAAAGAAGCATTGCTAGCAGGCTCGAAGGGGGCCCAGTGTTAGTTTTTCTAGGACCAAGTTAAGGTTCCAGGTTGGTGGTATGGGTTTTCTAGGTGTCTGATGTGTAACAGCCCCCTCTCAGGAAAAGTTATACATCTAGCCTGGACAGCAAAGGGGGATCTAGAGGCAGGCAAACAAATGGCGTAATGGTGTACTTTCACTGAAGAGTAAGAAAGGCTATCCATAATGAGTTCACACACTTAAGCAAGGACTTGGGAAGGGTCTGCTTGGCTGGGGTCACTGTGCTTATCTAGACACCATTTGGAGAATCTCTCCCATTTGGATAAATATGATTTTCTAATAGCAGATTTCCTGGTCACCCTCAGGATTGCAAGCATGTCCTCGGAGTAGAGGTGTCTAAAAGGGATTACAGGTTTATCACCCAGAGTGTTAGAGCTAATATCTGTAGGCGAGGATGGATTAGGGTTCCCTTTTGTTGTGTGAGAAGGTCCACCTTGTGGGGTAACTTGCGGTGATTGCCCTTGGCTAGTGAGAGAATTAGGGGGAACCAGTGTTGCCTTGGCCAGTGGGGGGGGGTTGCCAGCAAGATTTTTTGGTTTGTCCTTCCTGATTTTCAATAGGACCTTTTGCATTAGAGGGAAGGGTGGGAAAGCGTACAGAAACAGTCCCTTCCATGGAATGCTGAAGGCATCTACTCTCCAGGCAAGTGGGGAGTGATCCTTGGTGCAGAAAGTGCGCAATTGTCTGTTCCGGGGGGAGGCAAACAGAACCACTTGAAGCATGTCCCACCGTTGGACAATGTCTAGAAAGGTCTCTCTGTTCAACATCCTCTCGTGCTGTAGTGAGGATGTTCTGCTGAGAATATCTGCGTGTTTGGTGTTCTGAGAGGGGATGTACGAGGCCTGCAGGGACAAGTTGTGCCTGGAAGCGAGGTCCCGAATTTGTAGAGCTATTCTGCAAAGGAGGTGAGCTTTGGTCCCTCCTTGTTTGTTGAGGTACCACATAACTGTGTTGTCTGAATATTAGAATGGGGCCCGGGTGGAGGGTAAGAAAAGCCTCTAGGGCCAGAACTGCAGTTATTTCCCTGACATTGATGTGCTTCTTTTGAAGGGTAGGATTCCATGCCTCCTGAACCCTGTAACCTTTGCAGGTGGCTCCCCACCCTAGGTCTGATAAATGTGCATGCACAAGTTGGGTTGGAGAGGGGATTTGGAGTGATAATCCCAGGTTGTGAAGGATTTGTTGAAACCACCACCTTAGTTCTGATTTGAGGCAGGGCAGAAAAATAAATTTGTTTCTCCAGGGAGTGTTGGTGTTGTGACCACATGTTTTTGAGGTACCACTGGAACTTCCATATGTGCATTCTTGCTAAAGGAAGCATAGGAATAGTGCCTGCTATTAGCCACAGGAGTTGCAGGAATTGCCTTGCAGAAGTCTGGGATTCCAGTAAAAGGCTTTGAAAGTGAGTGGGGAGGGAGTGGACCTTTTCCTGGGGAAGAAAAGCTCACATCAGATAGTACAGTTTTGTACCTACCATAAATGTAGATGTCCGATAGACATGCAACTGCAGTCATAACATGTGGGTTGTCCTGCCTCAGGCAGCCCTCGGTCGGCCGGATTCCAAAGTCTGGGTCCGACGTCGGCTGATGTCGCATTTCTCTCCGACGTCAGAGCAGCTGGAGTATACAAGCATCAGCCGACGCCATTTTCTTCAGTGTTTCTTGCCCCAGATGCCAGGTGCCCTCCAAGGAAGGCTGTAATCAAATTGGAAGACAAAAACAGGATTCCAAACAAATACATGAGCAATAAAACAAATACACCATAACAGATATCCCCAGCTAAGAGTGAGGGGGATAGGAGTGGACCCTAAGCATAGAAGGGTATGGAGGGAGGCAAAACCCGACTGCAGTTGCATGTCTATCGGACATCTACATTTATAGTAAGTACAAAACTGTACTATGTCCTTCAAGAATGCAACTGCAGTCATAACATGTGGGTAGAATACCAAAGCTTAGCTGGGGGAAGACGTATGCTCTAGGACAGAGATGGTGTGGCAATCAAACCCTGCAGGACTGCCGAAGCAAAGCCTGCTCTGGATCTGGAATATAGGGGGAGATTGTAGTGTTTTGAGAATGTATGCACGGAGCTCCATGTAGCAGCTTCTAGAACGTCCTTTGTAGGCACCCCTCTTAAAAATGCTGTAGAGGTGGCTGTAGCTCTGGTGGAATGTGGTCTGACATAGGCTGGAACAGTCTTTCCATGAAAGGAATAACAGAATCTGATGCAATGTCCAATCCATTTAGAAATAGTCTGTTTTGAAATTGCTTTTCCTTGGACTGCAGGGGCGTAAGCTACAAAAAGCTGTTCAAACTTCCTACTGGCCTTGGTTCTGTCCAGGTAGTATCGAAGTTGTCTATGAATGTCCAAGGTATGCAAAAGCCTTTCCCCCTTATTCTCAGGATTGGGGAAGAAAGCAGGTAGATGAATGGCTTGATTTAGAGAAACCCTAGATACCACCTTTGGCATAAAGGTAGGGTTGGTCCTTAATGAAACCCTGTCTCTGTGGAAAATAATAAAGGGTGGTATTGCCATTAGGGCCTGTAGTTCCGAAACCCTTCTTGCTGAGGTAATTGCCAACAGGAAGGCTGTTTTCCATGAGAGAAATTGCAAGTCAACTGAAGCTGCTGGCTCAAAAGGAGGTAGAGTCAGTTTTTCTAAGACAAAATTGAGGTCCCAGGCTGGCACTGGGGCCTTTCTTGGTGGCTTAATGTTCTTGATTCCCTGAGGAATTGTCTTAGTAAGGGGTGAGAAAACAGGAGGATCAGTGTTGTATCTAGCTGAAATAGCAGATGCATGTATCTTTATTGAAGAATATGAGAGGCCACTCTAACATATCTGCCAAATATTCCAAGATAAGTGGGATGTTCAGTAATGATGCATCATGCCCTTTGCTGGTATTCCAATTGCTGAATCTTCCACTTTGCTAAGTAGACCTTTCTGGTGGACGGTCTTCGAGCCTCTGTTAGTATCCGCTGAACTTCCTTGGAGAGAGATAAGCTGAAGTTACTTATGGGATCTCCCAGGCTGTTAGCTGCAGAGTCTGAAGGTTTGGATGCAGTGCTTCGAAATTGTGTTGAGTCAAAAGTAGAGGCCACTGAGGGAGGGCCCACCTCCTGGTGTGACATATGCTCCGTAGTAGTGGGTACCAGTGTTGTCTTGGCCAATCCGGAGCTATTATGATTCCCTTGGGCTTCTCTGCTTTGATCTTTAGTAATACTGAGGTCATCAGTGGCAGAGGTGGGAATGCATAGATTGCTAGGGAGTTCCAGTTGAATGAAAGAGCATCTATTTTCCAAGCCTTTGGATGGTATGTCCTTGTGCAAAATTGTGGTAGGAGATGATTGAGGTGAGAGGCAAATAGGTCCACTTCTGGCTTACCCCATGTCGAAGTGAGTTGTCTGAAAGCCTTCGGATGTGACCTCCACTCGTGTGGATCTGTGAAATTCCTGCTTAGGCTGTCCGCCAACACATTGTCTTTTCCTGGAACAAACTGTGATTGTAACTGGATGTTTAGACTCAGTGATTTCTCCCAAAGCTGCATTGTCAGTCTGCAAAGGGGGTAAGAGTGGGTGCCCCCCTGCTTGTTTATGTACCACATCACAGTGGTGTTGTCTGTCCGTATCATTAAGTGACCTTGCTGGAGTTGGTTTTGAAAAGCCTCGATAGCATGCATTACTGCCAGCATTTCCTTTTGGTTTATATGCAGATGTGTTTCCTTTGGAGACCATTGCCCTTGTATACACCTGCCTTCCATGTGCGCCCCCCCCATCCGAGGTCTGAGGCGTCTGTAGTCATGGTCTGTGTTATCTGTGGTTTTTTGAATGACATACCTGTGTTTTCGTGGCTCACCGAGGCCCACCATAGGAATTCCTTTTGTAAGCATGGAATGAGTGGTATGATTGTCTCCAAGTTGTTGCTGTGCTGAGACCAAACGCTTTTTAGTTACCATTGAAGCTTTCTCATGTGTAGTTTTGCTAATGGAACCAGTAGAATGCAGGATGCCATGTAACCCAGGGCTTGTAGGAATCTCCTTGCAGTCATCTGGGTGAGTTTTGCTAAACCTTTGAAGTATTGAGTTAACTTCTCTTGCTTGTCTTCTGTCAGGTAAGCCATCTGAGAGGCTGTGTCTAGTTTGGCTCCTAAGAAGATTATTTGCTGGGATGGCTGCAGTCTTGACTTTTGGAAGTTGACTGTGTATCCCAGAGCTTGAAGTAATCGTATGACATATTCCAGATTTTTGTCAACATCAATTTGTCGTCCGCTTGTATGAGGCAGTCGTCCAGGTACGGGTAAATTTGTATACCCTGGAGCCTGCAATGAGCAATTACTGAAGCCAGGCATTTTGTAAACACTCTGGGCGCAGTAGATAAGCCAAATGGCAATGCTGAGAATTGATAATGCTCTGGCCCTGCAAGAAATCTGAGGTATCTTCTGCAGCTGTGTCTGATAGGGACATGCAGGTATGCCTCCTTGAGGTCCAGAGTAATCAGCCACGACTCCTTGCCCAGCATGGGAAGGAGTTGCTGTAGAGTCAGCATTTTGAACTTTGGTACTGAGAAAGGTGTTTAATGCGGACAAGTCCAGTATTGGTCTCCATTGAGTTTCTTTTCTTGGAACAAGGAACAGTCTTGAGTAAAACCCCTGTTCTTGTTCTGGAACTCTTTCTGTTGCTTTCATTCGAGTTAGCAGAGTGATTTGCTTGATAGCCTCTGCTCTTTGATGTTGTGGTAGATTTGGCATGCCTTGTTTTCTTGGTAAGGTATGAAAATGAAACCTGTACCCTCGGTCTATAATGTCCAAAATCCATTTGTCCTTTGTCAGTCTGTGCCAGTTTTCTGCAAACAGAGATAATTTCCCGCCCAAGGGAGCTTCTAGTTGTTCCCTGGTAGGCGGTAGTAGAGGAAAGTCATTGAGATTGTGGTTGTTAGGCAGGAGAAACCCCTGCGTCACCTCTTTGGTTTCCTGGCTGCCATTGACGCCCCTGTAAGGGCCTCTGTATTGGCCTCTTCCTCGCCACGTCTGTTCTTACCCCTTTGAAACTTTTCTGGATTAGGAAAGGACCAGTTTTTTGAAGGCCAATTCCTACTGAATCTGGGGGGTTGAACCTGGAGGAAATCCTTTACAGTTTGAACTGATTTTGCTTTTTCTTCGATGGTCTTTAACACATCCTTAGCATTTGCACCAAAAAGCTTGTTCTTTTCCAAAGGTGCATCCAGAAGTTTTGCTTTTACATGATCTGGTAGAGGTTGATCTTTTAACCAAGCATGTCTACGCATCACTGCCCCTGTCATAGCTGCCCTACATGAAGCTTCCAGTGCATCATATCCACACTGCAGGAAGTGATTGCTTACTTGCTGAGTGTTATGTACAGCTTCCTGCAAAGTCTTCCTGTCTAAAGGATCAGGAGAAGCTAATTTTTTTGTAAATCTTCTAAGAGATAATCCTGATATTGGAACATATGAAAAAGGCAATTTAAAGCTCTCATAGATAAGGTAGTGGATGTGTAAACCTTTTTACCCCATCTCTCTAATGACCTTGCTTCCCTGTTGGAGGGTAAAGGATTTTTGGAGGTGGAGGCTGAAACTCCTTTAGGCCCCTGTGAAATAGTTTCCAAATCAACAGTATGGGCCCTGAATAAATGGGAATGAGTTTCTGGGACCCTGTAATACCTGTCTGGCTTGGCTGGAGCAGGAGGGAGAGAATCAGGGGTAGCACTAGAATCAGAATACAAATCATCCAGAACATCAAGTACAGGAGGAATAGCTAAGGGCCTGTGCTGAGGCTTCTTAAGGGAAGTCCTAAGGCGTTTCCTGGAATCAGAATATTCCTGGCCCTGCCACTTGAAAAGTTCCCTCATGGTGTGCAGAACTTCCCCAAAAGAAATATCCTCAGGAGGGGAGGCCGAAGGTATGGAATCTTCTGCATCCGAGTCCTCAAAGGTCTGGAAGAGCTCTTCCTGGCTATCAGAGTGGACAGAGCCCACAGAATCTTCATCTGAAGGAGTAGGGTCAGAGGGCTCAACCCGGGGCCTTTTATCAGGAGGAGGCTGGGATGCTCACTCAGGATGGGCCTGTGAACCTCTAATCATGGAAATTAAATCAGCAGCCATGGACATAATTTGTGTCTCCGGAGTCGGCTGAGGTAAGGATTTAGAAGTAATATGCTTTGTTTTGCTGGCTGCCTTAGCCCTAGTGTAGGCCTTAATAGACATGGCCATAGGAGGCCTGGCAGCTCCACGTGCAGGAGTAACCTTGTCTACAGCAATGGTCTCGGGCATTTCATTGGTTTCGGTATCCGGAGGAAAATCTATAACTGGCGGAGTAATGTCTGGAATCGGAGTCGTCGGTAATGCGGTGTCTTCGGTTCGGAGCGTTGGAGAGACCGTCTCAGAGGGAACCGGAGCACTCGCGCTAGGTTTTGGCGTGGAGTCGGTAGTAGACGCGGGCCGAGGATGTCGGTCCCGGTCTTTTCGCTTTTTGGGAGTTTGCGATGTCGGAAGATCCGACGGCATGGTGTAAGCAAATTTATCGCCGAAAATATCTTCAGCGAACTCCGCCCGGCACCTGAGAGTGCGCTTGTTGAAGCGAGCACAGGCTACACAGGCCGAGACGTCGTGGTCTGGGCCCAGGCAAGGGAGGCAGTAAGAGTGGAAATCCTTATGAGGTATTTGTTTACCACAAAAAAGACTATTGTTAACTTTTTCAGTAATTTCTGACATCGGCTGAGGCAAGAAAAGGTCCCCAACGGGGTACTTAGCTTTTTTGATGACTTCGGTATCGTAGAATACAGGAGCTGACCAACCGGCACTTGCGAACTGCTTCTGCTTCGGGCACCGCGCGGCAAGAAAGACGGGAGAAAATGGCGTCGGCTGATGCTTATATACTCCAGCCGCTCTGACGTCGGAGAGAAATGCGACATTAGCCGACGTCGGACCCAGACTTTGGAATCCGGCCGACCGAGGGCTGCCTGAGGCAGGACAACCCACATGTTATGACAGCAGTTGCATTCTTGAAGGACATCGGCCCTGATTCTGGAGCCCAGAAAAACAGTCTTGCTGTGTGAGCAATGAGGATTTGTTTATGTTGAGGGTGAAGCCCAGGTTTTGAAGAAGGGTGGTGGTAAACCTGAGACTATCTTGGAGGAGGGTGTCTGCCTCTGCTAGGAGGAGAATGTCATCTAGGTAGAGATCGATTTGGATACCTTGGGTCCCACAGTAAGCAATGGCTGGGGCTAGGCATTTTGGGGTCTATTATCAGAAGACCAAATGGAAATAACAGCAAACGACACAACATCGAAAAGACCAGACCTCGAAGTGCTGTTGCAGTACAGTGAAGATTGGAATATTTGCCCTTCCCTCACTGTAGTGCGATCTCGGAGTTGGAATATATATTTAGTGGGGGGATGTGGGGGATGCAGCCCCCCACAACAGCAAGTTAGAGGACCATTCTCTTTTCGATGTTGTGCCATTCGCTGTAATTTCCATTCGGTTTTCTGATATAGACCCGGCAGTTTGTGAATACCCTGGGTGCAAGTAGACAAACCAAAGGGCAAGGCTGTAAACTAAAAATGAAAACAGGGTCTAGAGAAATGCAAGAATTTTCTGTTGGAGGGTTTTATAGGGACATGGAGATAAGCCTCCTTTAGATCCAGTGTGGTCATGAAGGCCTGGGCTGGGATTAGAGGAAAGGGTTGGGCAGGGAAAGCAGTCAGAATGATGGAACTTTTAGGAACTGGTTTAGGAAGGATAGATTCAGTATAGGTCTCCAAAGGCCCATCCTTTTTGGGGACCAGAAAGGGTCTTGAGTTTCCCTTTTCCTTCCTGTCCTGGAGGAACAGGTTCTATTGTTCATAGTTTTTGTAAGTCTAGAAGAATGTGAGGTAGGAGGTGGATTTGATTTTTGGGTGGAAAGGGAATGGGCCTTGGGATGGGTTTTTCTCTCCAATTAAGGAAGTATCTATTTTGAATGAGTCAGTACCCATTGGTCTGATGTGAAGGTTTTCCAAAATGGTAGACAGTGGGATAGGTGGGCTGATAAAGGCAGATGGGGAAGGCAGTCACGCATTGCTTAGTGCATTTCTATCCTGAAATGGCAGCCTAGGAGCCGGTTGAGAGGTAACAAGTCTGGAGTAGGTTTGCATTCTGGTTCCTCTCCTGCGCCTGGTAGAGGAGGGGGTGCCAGAGAAAGGAGTTTCTCCTGACAAATTAGGTTTTTGCAGGGTAATTTCTGTAATACTTGGGAATAGGGGACACAAGTAAATGATTGATGTCCTGCAGCTCCTTAATTTTCTCCTGCAAGTTTTTTAAAAGTTCTGCAGATTGTTTACCAAACAAAAGGTCATGGTCTAATGGGACGTCCATATTTTTAAGGGAGTGGTTTGTAGGCAAAGCCAAGAATATTTGCAGAGAACAGAAGCTGCCGACCTAGCAAAGGCCTCTGCTGCATAACAGCGGCACCTAATAGAATGTCTGGCTACCTGTGAAGCCAGTGACAGTTTAGATGCTATGTCAGATTTAGTAGGGCAGTCAGGTGTGGCAGCCAGGAGATTGGATTGGAGGCCTGAGAAACAAGGTCCAGGGTATATTTTACCATGTGTGTCTGGTAACTGATGGCATAGCAAGACAGGTTGAAGGTGGTGTACACTTTTTTCCCAATCCTGTCCATGCTTTTGCTGCCTTTATCAGTAGGCACAAGAGATGAAGAGGGAATTAATCTAGATTGCTTTTCAGGAGAGAGCAATAACTGCAGGGTCTGCCAGGAGGGGTTTAACTAAATTTTTGCTCATCAGGTACCTTATAAAACCTGCCCGGTCTTTTAGGTGCAGGTGGTTGAAAGTCATGATTCTTGAATGCAGAGGTGAAAGCATCCAGGTAGGCAGGCAAGAAAGGTGGGATGGCTGATGCGGAGGGTGATTCCACTTGGAGTTCAAAATATCTCATCTGGGTAGTACCCCACTTGAAGTACTCTTTCATCATATAGTTTCACCAAAGGTAATGTCCTCTGGTGGGGAGTACCCTTCAATGGATTCATCTGGGAAAATGTATTCCAAAGGAGAGGCAATCTTAGAAGCATAAGAGATGGACTCTTCAGAAGAAAAGTAGTAAGGTTCTGGTCCCTCCTCTCCTTCTTGGGTAGTCTGCAAGGGGAGAGAAGTGGTACAGGCAGGCCTTGGGCTACGCACTGGGATAGTGGAGGGTGAAAAGGCTGTGGACCTGAGAGCCATAAAAGCCTGCAAAGAGTTGGTGAATGATTGCTAGTCTGGAACTTCTTCAAGGGTAGGAGTCAAATGTTTAGTTTTTTGTTTTCGCTTAGTAGGCATAGGTCTAGGAGAAGGCCTAAGCTCTAAAGCCTAAGCTTCAGGAAACTGCTTCTCCGTAGGTTGCCCAACTGTTTCTGGTTCCCCCTTGATATCGGTAGGGACTGATGTCTGTGCCATCTCCGTGGACATGCCGGCCGTTACTTCTGAAGTGGCTTCCTTGGTGGGAGCCGAAGTAATCGGTTCAGTTGGACATCCCGCAATCCCCTAGATCGGAAGCTGGCAGGACATCCGATGGTGGAGAGGCAACGGAGGTAGGCCTGAAAATTGGCCTTTTTTCGTGGTGGCTCAGTCAGAATGGTCAAATAGGGATACATCCTAAGCGCAAGCTTTTTGAGACGTTGGTTCTCTAAATACAAGTTGAGGGTGGCCAGACTGCTGCGAATTGTTTTCAGTACAAAAGATTGGCAAATGGAACAAGCAATATGATGATGTTCCTTCCCTAGACAAAAGACGCAACAGTTGTGCTTATCTTTATGTGGTATCCGACACCAGCAACGGCATTTGTCCTTCTTAGCTGACATCGGCGAATACCGTATTTCTCTGAAAATAAGACCGGGTCTTATACTTTTCCCCCTACCGAAATACACATTAGGGCTCATCAGGGGATGCCTTATCCCCCCCCCCAACAATCTACATTTATTCATGTACACAAACTGACATTTGGTACTTTTCCATTATTGGGCAACAGTTCTAGGTAACACGTTAACAATTGTGTGAGAATTCTACATAAACAGTGCAACAAACATTTCACCTTCAGAATATCTACACCTCGGCTTTCACAGTGCAATATTTCATGCTTAACAGAAAGTGCAGGAAAATCTCAATACATGTATATTGGAGGAGGGGAATAAAATAGGTGAATAACTGCCACTGAGTGGTGATGCTTTCTTTATTCCTTACCCAAACTGTACTGAGTGATGAAAAGTCATAAAAATGAAGTCTGGGAACTAGTGGTCTTACTTTGTAACTACCCCTTAATAATAAAATGTTACCTTAATACAATAAAGTCAAAAAATTGACAAGAGCTTGCTGACAGCTGAAAGCACAACCAAAACATTGTTGTCCCGGTAACGAAATATTCAAATACAGTCATGCTGTCATAAGTCTCCAACCCCCAAATTCCAGCCTGAATTTCTTGCAAATCCATTTCCTGTAGAACCATTGGCCCCAATCTGTCATTCCTAGCAATAGAGCTCTCCTTAAATGGGCACTGCTTGTCCATGTAGTCTGCTCGTAGTGCATTGGCAACACAGCTGTCAGTGATTTTATTCCATGAATTCTTCACCCAAGTCACAACCTCTTGCAGGCTAGGCTTTATAAAGTTTCCACGCTGATTTCTCTCCATTCTGTTTTCAAATTAGTCACTGAGTTCCATGCGCAAATGGTACTTGAATGGCTTGTTTATTGCAGTATAAAGAGCCTGGAGATAGGCAGTCATTCCTGTGGGAATCATTATTTGATCTATTCTCCTCTGTGCAAGGAAGTTCACATCTTTAGCGCGGTGAGTGCTGGCTGAATCCAAGACTAGAAGACCTCTTTCGCCACCTCACAAAACAAGTAACAGCATTACATCGACCCACTTCCTTATAAATGCTTGTGTGCACCAGGCTTTTTCAGTTTCAAGAATGTAAATGCCTGAAACACATTCAATCTCATCTTTCTTGTCCTTACTAATGATTAGAGGTGGGGTTTTCTTTCCAGCTAGACAAATTGCCAAAATACAGGTAACACGTGCACTTTCATAACCAGTGGAGGGAATGCAGATTGACGAGGCACCGGTCTGATTAATTGCTTGAGATCCTTGGCCCATAAACACAGCAGTTCATCCATAGCAATAATGTTGGAGAGTTGGTATTTAGAAAAGTTGATGCCATCAACAAAGGACTTGAATGCAAATGCACATTTAATAACTTCAGTATCTTCCAGCTTGAACAGTGTTGTCTATCTTCTTGAAGACTGTTCATATCGCTAAAAGAGGCCATCCAGCCAATGTTGTCATGCTTTGAATTGTTCTGCAGATATTTCTAACTGTGGTGCCATTGCAAGGGCATATTGCTTGAATATCAGCCCTGCGCACAACCAAAGCCTTTGCTCTCCTGTTAGGAATCCATTCACAGATGATGTCTTCCAGCTCAGGAAATAATGGTTGCTGACCTGATCCACACTTGCACTTCTTAGCGTCATTTTCAGACCGTTCAGAGATCCAACTTCTTCTCTTTGCAGAAAGCCATCAAATTCTTTCCTCGGGAGTCCTCCACGATTCCGTTCTTGTACTTGACAGAATAGCTCTTTTTTTGCACTCATCTTGTCTGGGGGGGTGGGGTTACCTGAAGACTTACGAGACAGGAGTAGCAACAAAAATGGTGACAGTTAAGAAGACACAATCATACCTGTTTGTTATCAAGTGCGCAAGTTTTATGTGCGTTGTCTGTACTTTGACCAATCAAAGTACACTTGCCAGTTTTTATGGGCCAAGGATCTCAAATGTCAAGTGCGAGTGAGGATTAGGGTTAACAGCAAGAATCGTGAAGGACTCCCGGGAAATGAATCTTACGACCTTATGCAAAGAGAAGTTGGGTGTCCAAATGGTCCGAAAATGGTGAGCAGAGTACGATAACCTTAGTCAACAGGTGTCAATATTATTATTTTATAATTCAACACGTCCATCATGTGTTGTTGCTCTTAATTGGAGCTTATTTTTGGGGTAAGGCTTATATCATAACCACCCTGGAAAATCATGCTAGGCCTTATTCTCTGGTTAGGTCTTACTTACAGTGAAATACGGTAATAAGTACAGCGAACCAAGCTCAAGCAAAAAGAATGAAATTTTCCCCAATGGGGTACTTGGCTTTTTTAGAAGTCCTTGAGTTTAGGAGCGAAGCAATCAATGTGACTTCGTCTGTGGCTGAAAAGTTCTGAGGTCTGTGCGTGCAGACCTCACATTTAAGGTCCCTGGTTTATGGCCCTACGTGTGACGTCCCACGCACCTACAGTAACCAGGCTTAAGCTTTTGTATAGGAGCCAACATTCGGGTCGCCTGAGGTGGGAAATCCCACACTAAGAATACTGCAACAGGGATAAGGAGGACATCTGGTGCTACAGGCTACACAGCTCCTGAAAAAAAGCCCAAGAGTTTGAGATTTAGTTGGAAAACAGCTAGAAATACTCATCTTCCACAGAGCAATAACAGAAGAGGCAGCAGCAAGTTTCCCCAATCCCTCAAACAAGGCTGTGGTCAGCTTATCAATGGGAGGCATAGCAGAAACTGTGGTGGGGGGTTACTATAGCAATAACCCACACCTGGGTGTGGATAATGCGGGATTTACCCACGGTTGGCATAGTTTGGTCCTGAGGGCAAAGCCCGAGGGACCAAAGACAACCGTGGGTAAATCCCGCATTACGCACACCCAGAAGTGGGTTATTGCTATTATACTATGACATTTAAGAAAAGAAATAATTACTTTTCTTAAATAATGGCATTGTATAATGCCTCTCTGCTGCCCTTCCGCAGCTGTCTGGTATCCGCGGCAGTTCTGATGTACTGTGCATGCCTACGCAGTACATCAGAGCTGTGGCCAAAAGCAACTGAGAAAGCAAGATCTCCGTTGCTTTTTACTGTTTCGCTATGTTAAATGGGTTTAACATAGCGAGACAGCTTTAAAATAAGCAATGGAGATGTCCGTTGCTTATCTTAAAGCTGTCTCGCTATGTTAAACCCATTTAACATAGCAAGACAGGTTTAAAAAAAAAAAGCAACTGAGAAAGCAAGATCTCCGTTGCTTTTTACAAACTGTGTCGCTGTGTTAAAGGAGTTTAACATAGCGAGACAGCTTTAAAAAAAGCAACGGAGATCTCAGTTGCTTTTTTTAAACCTGTCTCGCTATGTTAAACTCTTAACATAGCGAGACAGTGTTTTAAGAGAGACTTATACTTATGGAAAAAGTCCGGGCGACCGGACCTTTTTCCATTAGTATAAGTCGATTTACAACGTGCGCGCTGGCCAATCAGCGTGCACGTTTTGGAATATTAATGGGGGGTCATGGTATAATCTACAGTCAAGTCTTTTTAATGTAGTGCTGTAAAAGCCTATCAACACACACATTAAAATTTGAAAGATTCTGTGATTTACACATTTGTGATAAAGGCAAAAAACAGCCACACTCTACATTTTTTTTTTTTACTCTCTCATCTACTTCTGAAGGCAATGGCACATTACCTGGAAAACTGAAGGAGCAAGTTTATGCCTAGGATGTTTACTAGAAGGATTGAGTCAACTACTGTCCAAGGTTTTGAGGCCAAGAAGAGTTCCACATTTCAAGGGTCGACAAAATCCTCTCCCACCACACACAAATGTAAACCGTTTGCTGCAACTTTTCATGCTGACACTAACAAAATGATAGCAAGTATCATATTTGGGTGCTGCACTTTTCACTCAGTAAGAATTGGAGTCTAGCCTGAGGTAGAAATAAAATTTCTTTCTGAAAATATACCTTCAGAAAGAACACACTGTTTTGATGAAAAAAGGCACATGCCTCCAAAATATGGAAATGGGCTAGAAATAACCCAGAAATTAAGTCAAAGAAAGCTATTTTAAATAAAACTCAAGTCACAAAAAGCTGAAGGGTGACCTTGGACCCAAATGCAAAGTTTCAAAAGCAAAACTTTGCAAATATTCAGGATAAAGATATCCTTGGTTAGTAGTCAGATGACTAAAGAAACTAAGTGAACATGAATTGTACTGATGGCTTACAGTTAAATCTTTAGTCAAAACTTCTAAAATGAATTATGGTGACAGTTTTTACCAACTGAGATAAATCATGGCAATAAGGATCTGGAAAGAGTGGGTACTGCTGTATATTATAGGACACCGGGGGGGTGGGGTGGAACTACAGCAGTCTGAGAAAGTTATCTGATGAGCAGTTCTAACACCTGACAGCCTTTCATGTTCTGAACTTAACCAAATCTGCACTTATAAGTTAGAACACCACAGCATCCACTATTCATCGTCTACATCACTATCATCTTAGGAAGAATATGCATACTACTTAAACTGATCCAACTAAAAACAAGAGCAATCAGATGGCATACCAAAAATCAGAGTACAGTTTACATACTACGTACTGGAATTTTTTTTCAACTCTTAGTTAAATTAGTGTTGACACATTCTGGTGTTCACTGTTTTTGTCACCATCACTGTTCTGACCTATCCTACATAATCTTCTCTGCAGTTTTTATTGCTGATTTTGTGTTACTAATTCTAATGTCTAGACCTTCTCTCCCCAAGCCTACACAGTGAACATGATGTGCTGCACAGCTGGCCTTCCCAAAGCATCAAACACAATTTGAAACAACTGCCCAGAAATACTCTAAACTTGAACATTAAGAGAAAAATAACTCTTACCAGACGACGAAGCTTTGGGAATCTGTCTCTGATATTGCTGTCCAATATTGCAAAAGAAAAAAAAACACAGGTGTAAGAAGTTATTCTATGCATATACATTAAACATGCACTTAAAAAAGCTTTCCACAAAAAAGAAAATATAAGTACTTCCCCTTAAAACAGACCCCATTATATATGTTAGGCTTCAAACTAAAACCACTGTACCTTCAACAAGAAATCTTCATACGACTTGAAGGTTCTCATACTTTGAACATTTGCCATTTTAAAGTTCGAACTTTTCATGCCAAACGTACCAGGGAGCTCTTGTACAAAATGATTTAATGACAACTGCTCTTTTCAACCATGTGTAACAATCAGAGTAAAAAATAATTCTTTTCTTTGAACAAGATTTTAAAAGGACACAAGAGCAAACAGTTAAGGAAAAATAGCTGCAAATCTCAATCTTGTCATTAATTCATAACCATAGTGTAGCCACTGAGCACGACAACATGGAAACACTCCCAGTAATCTAACAGTTAAAGTGATCATTCTATGTTGTGAATCATACATTTAACTCGGATAGTCAGTACCAATCTTCTGCTTCATACAGACAGTATTTATTAAGCACTTCATTTTACAAAAGTGAAGGGAAAAGGAGGCACTACCATGCCAGAATGAAAACACTATATAGTAATTATGTAGAATAGTGACTCAATTACCCTGAAGAAAGCACAGTTGTGAGAGAGTACTTGCCACAATGGTAGACTGTGTACATCATTGCTGCAGTAGTCCAAAACACACCACAAACTGCCACAGGTGGCATCTGACAGACTAGTCTCCCAGAGCTTTGAGAACATGGTGGTATAAGACAATCCTTTCTCTGTATCAGGATTATGTAATGCCACATAAAAAGTGCAGTCATCTTTTTTTTAGTCAGCTTTTGTCACTGGATAGTAAAGGAAGATGGATATGCTCAGAAAAGTAGTCTACATTTGACTCCTCCCCCCAGACAAGGTGTGTATGCATTATGTATTGCAACACACTTGGTGGAGGCTGACAAAAAAGCAATTAAATGTGAATAAAAGTTGCTGCTTTAAGGAAAGTAATGTAGTCAGCATAGCTGCATGGCTATATTACCCAGTAAGCTCAATTAATGACATACTTTAACACATTAAAAGAAGGTGATTAGTAACTACAGAATAAGGGAAGGTGTTTTTTTTGTGAAGGAAAATTATGAACCGGGATCTGGATGATGTATCTGCAGTAAAACTGGAATGTTTGGGGAGTATTCTTGGAGAGACCAGGGCATCTTTCTGAAAGGGGAATTACTGGAACAGGAGAAGACATTCTGCCTAACAGCACCTGCATGTGTACATACAATTCCTATCTCTTGCTAAAGCACAAGTGGATTACTGGGACTTTTACCCTCAAGAGTGACCGTTAGTCCTCACCTTACGAGGACTTCTAGACTGACAAAATATACATGAAACAGTCTGCCTTTCTTCCAGTTTCACTTAAAGTTTGTTTGGCACAACTATTTTAAGACTTCAGACACCTGAGCTGGAAAAATGCATTTCATCCAAACACTGAAATCCATGCGGAGTAAAAGTAATTTACGAAAATGGCAAAAATTGAGACCAGTTAATACTTCTCTTTCCCATTAGACAAGTGCCACAAGCTTTGATAGGATACAGCATTCTGAAATGTATACAAGGCAGACACCATCAAGGACTGTTAAATATGGCTAGAGAAACAGAATAAGGGAGAAAAAGAAAACTTTAAAAGTGCCACAGAACACAATTTTCAAGCTAAAAATGAAAGCAGTGATACTCACTGCAAGGTAAAATAAGGAAAGAACCTACACCAATGAAGGATTGCATACCAGAAATGCAAAGACTATGGAATTCACATGCTAAAGACCACATCTCACTTTTGGTCCCATTGGCAGAAAAAAATTTGGCAAAGTGGTAGAAGCCATTTGAAATACTAGAAACAAATAAATGTCAGACTCCAGGGTTACACACACTGGTATGAAAAAACTTGACAGATGTAGTAAATCAACATCTTGAAACAATAGAAAGCAACAATCCTCTTGTTAGCCTAGTAGCAAAAACCTATAGGCATGGTAAAAAAGAAAACTGACCTCTTTTTGCAGTTCAGGAAAACAATACAGTAAACTACAGGAATGAGATTGTTTCCATTTAAAAAAATGTTTTAGACCAAGCTGGCAAAATAGACCTGATCCAGCAATATAATCAGACTTTTTCAATGGGAAAATGTCAACTTAGAACCTTTAGAGGATACCAAATCACAGAGAAAAGCTGTGCAAGCTGAAGTAGAGTAACTGCTTAAGATGGAGGCAACACACAAGTCAAAAAGTGACTGGACCAGCCTCCATAGTTTTAGTCCCAAAGCCTGAGGAAACCATCACAGTTTGCGATGACTTTTGGAAACTGAAAAGCATTTTAAAATCTGAAAGCCACCCAATGCTTAGGGCTGACAACTTACAGAAAAAAGTTGTGAAAGGCAGAAATCTTAACCACAATTACATCTAACAAAGGGATACTGGTAGATCACTAATGGCTGAAACCAAATGGAAAAAAAAAAAAAAAAAAAACAGGTTTTCAACACCAGAGTGTTGATTCCTGTATACTAGCATTCATTTTAGGCTGCATGGTGCGCTGCAACCTTTCAGACACTACTGGACAAAATCCTAAGAGCCCCTGTTAAGTACGTTTCTGCTTTCCTAGATAATAGGGATACCACACTTGGATGACTAGGTCTTTTTAGCTATGATCCAGGATGCACAAGACTATGACATAGGCTTGCCAACACCTCCAAGAGCACGTCAAGTACAATGATGAAAAATGTGGGGCAGGTTACTGACAGGGGGGATTGCCTGGCCCCAGAAAGGAAACAAGAAACTGTTGAAATTGACCAATATGTTGCTCTAAGAATCAAGTAAGGGCATTCTTAGTTGTGTAATACCACACACTGCCTCAATAGTTCGTCTTTGTACAGATTTAACATGGGAAAATGTTAACATTAAATGGACATTAGGGGCAAACAAATCTTTTTATAATCAGCTAAAAGGAATATTCTGTTTAGAGCCTGTATTAGCCTCTCCAGATATTCATCAGGCCTTTTACAGTTTATATCTCAGAAATAGGTCTGGGGGGGGGGGGTATGCATCACATATGCTTTATGAGCAGGACATTAGCAGTACAGTCAAAGCCAAGTACTCCAACGTGAGACAGAACACCAGACAATTAAATCAGTCTAAAATGCCATTTTTTGCACATTTCCAATTCACACCCACAGCTCCTTATGGCATCCAGACCATTTTGGGGGCTGGCTTCTTTAAACAATGTCAAAAGGGTCATTAACAAAAATGACAGACTGTTAATCTAGGATATGCTGCAGTAGAGAAATTTATCACTTTGTTGCTTAATACTAATTTTTGTATTTGTGTTCATATTTTCATGACAGAGAACCACACATGTTATTTAGGGCTATGGTGTGACATGCCATGGTGGGAGATGGGGAAATTCATTTTCAATGCCCATTTATGTCACTATATCAGAGATGGTGCTAGCTGTTTGTTAGTAATTATGAAAATAAACCATCTCCATACGTACTTGATATAGGAAAAACCAAGTGACAAACTGTTGCATGACATCAAGTGAAACCATAGATGTTGCTGAATAAGACTATTTGCACTGTAACTTGTTCGTCTTGACATATTTGGTGTTATTTATACTGCTTATTATACAATTAAGCATGTTTCTCATATTTCTGTAAATATATCAATAAATATTGCCTTTGTTGAATTTATTTTTGTATTATGAAAGCTTGTCTGGTAAGCAAAAATGTTCTGACAGTATACATCTAGGTTGTCCAGCTTCCAAGATATGACACTTAGCTTGTGAAAGTTTAGCAAAAAAATATAATTTGGGGTATGTGTGCATTAGAATACACTATAGTATTTAAGGAAAGAATATTCATGCACTAATCACTATAAATACCTTTCACTGATTAGGTACACAAATAGCAATATTATCTTTTACTGTTCCCAAAATATATACAATTATCTATCTTATGCTTTTTAAATTCATTTTTCAGAAAATGCTCAAGAATGTAAGCTGTCTGCAGGCTGCTAGAGATGTGACATTCCACACCAAATAAAGAAGGGAGATGTTCTAAGTGTTACCTTGTCCTTGTGGAAAGTAGTGTAAGGGGGGGGGGGGGCAGGCCATTAAGGCCTGTAGTGCTGACACCCTTCTGACTGAAGTTATGGTCACTAACAAGAAAGTTTTCTCATGTACATATCTGAAGGGTAGCTATCCCAGCAGGTTCAAATGGGTGCTGGGTTAGCTTTTTCAGAATGAAGTTCAGGTCCCAGGGTGGTGGGAAGGGTTTTTTTGGAAGACTAATGTATAGGACACCCCTTTTAAGAACAGCTTAACATCGAGCCTGGCTAGCAAGGGGGGGGGGTCTAGGGGTAGGCTGGCTGAGATTAACTTTAACAGAAGAGTATAACAGTCCACCTTTTATAAGTTGACATGTAAACTAGGACAAGGGTGCGGTCTGCAATGCATGGGTCCTTACCCTTGTCCAGACACCATCTTGACAATCTCTTCCATTTTAGCTAGGTATGATTTCTTTGTAGAAGAAGGTTTCCTGCGCTCCCTCAGGACTGAAAGCACGTCCTCTGAGTAGTGGTGCCTGAAGGGGATTAAAAGTGCATACCCACAGTCTCAGTGACAGCATCTGCAAGTGTGGATGGATGAGAGCTCCCTTTTGTTATCAGAAGGTCCACCATGTGGGGTAACTTGTGCCGATTGCCCTTGGCTAGATTGTGAAGTAGGGGGAACCAGTGCTGCCTTGGCCAGTAGGGTGTCACCAACAAGATTTTTGGTTGGTCTCTCCTGATTTTCAGGAGGACTTTTTGAATCAGTGGGAAGGTGGAAAAGGCATACAGAAACTTCCACTTCCAAGAGATGCTGAAAGTGTCTACTCTTCAGGCTAGGGAGGAGTAGGTCTTGGTGCAGAAGGTCTGCAGTTGTCTGTTCTGGGGGAGGCAAACAGGTCTATCTGAGGAGTGCCCCACCAGTGGACTATAACCAGGAACACTGTCCTGTCCAACATCCATTTGTGTTGTGGGGAAGATGTCCTGCTCAGAAGGTCTGCCTGTTTGTTGTCCTGCGAGGGAATGTAGAACGCCTGCAGGGACAGCTTGTGGTGAGAGGCTAGCTCCCATATCCACGATGTTAGTCTGCACATGAGGTACGCTCTTGTCCCTCCCTGTCTGAGATACCACATAACTATGGTGTTGTCTGTAACTATTAGGAGCACACCTGGTAGAACCAGCATGGGGCTAAAGGTTTTCAGGGTCAGGAGAACTGCTGTCATTTCTCTCACATTGGTGTGCTTGGTCTTCAGTGAAGGGAGCCATGCTGTTTGGACCCTGGAGGATGCCAAAGTGGCTTCCAATCCGGAGTCTGATGCATCTGTATGCATTACCTGAGTTGGAAGTGGAGGCTGAAGGGAAGGCCGGGATTGAGCTGTACTTGTTGAATCCACCAGAGGATCTCTGCCTTTAGGCAGGGCAAGAGTGTGATTTCTTGTTCCAGGGGATGCTGGTGTTGGAACCAAATGTCTTTTAGATACCATTGTAGCTTCCGCATGTGCAATCTGGCAAGTGGAAGCATAGGGATGGTTGCTGTCATAAGGCCAAGGGTCCTTAGAATTGCCTTGCAGTGATTACATGGGTCTGCAGCAGGACTTTGAAATGGGAGGTCAGGGAGCCGACTTGTCTTGGGGTAGAAAAGCCTTCATTAGGTCTGTTCTGATACTGCAACTCAGAAATATCTGGTCTTGCTCTGTAATTAGGGAAGACTTTGGGAGGTTGAGGGTAAACCCCAGATTTTATAGGAGGGACATGGTGAATAGCAGATGGGAAGAAGGGGGTTTCTTTGCAGTCTGCCAGGATCAAGATGTCATCTAGGTAGGGATAAATCTGAATTCCCTATGTTCTGCACGGGGCAATGGTGGGTGCCAAGCATTTTGTGAAAGGGAATATTTCTTAGGGATGGCCTTTCTTGCCAGGAAAAGAAGTATTCTTTTTGGATGATGACCAAGACCCATCTGTCTGTGGTGATTTCCAAAAGGGCAGGCAGTCAGAGAGGGGTGGGGGGGGGGGCAGTCGCACATTGTTGGGGCCTGTCTTGAAAGGGCTGCCTAGGGGAGCCTGAGGGGCAGCAGCCCTGGAAGAGGTTGGTCTTCTGGTACCTCTTCTAGGCCTGGAAGAGGCAGATCCAGCAGAGGCTAGGTTACGTCTTACAAGAGTGGCCTTGGCTGGGTAGTTCCTATAGCATTTGGGGAGGGGGACACCAATAAATGTTTTATGTCTTGTCATTCCTTATTCTTTTCTTGCAAGATCTTAAATAGATCTGCAGATTGTTTTCCAAAGAGGAAACTGGGGTACAGGGGGGCATCCAGGATCTTAGACTTAAAGTCCTCTGGTAAGTGGTGAAGTTTAAGCCAGGAATCTCTCCTGAGAACAGAGGCAGATGCTGCAGAGCAAGCAGAAGCCTCTGCAGCTTCAAAGCTGTGTCTGGCTACTTGGGCAGCCAGAGAAAGTTTGGAAGAAATGTCAGCTTTAGTGGGGCAGTCAGCAGTACTGGCTAGTAAGGTGGCAGCTTGAGAGACCAGGTCCAAAGCAAATTTGGTCATACGAGTTTGATAGTTGATGGCTATGAAAGCCAAAGTAGAAGAGGTGTAGACCTTCTTACCAATCCTATCCATACATTTGCTATCTGTCAGTGGCTAAGAGTGAAGCAGACGGAATGATTCTGGATTGTTTGCCCAGATATGTGGCAATCACAGCTGGGTCTGCCGGGGTGGGGGGTTTGACTAGAATTTTTTGATCCTCAGGTACCTTGTAAAAGCGGAATGGGCGTTTACGGGCAGGTGGCTGAGAGTCTGGTGTCTTAGATGCAGAGGAAAAAGCATCCATGTATGCAGGGATGACAGGTGGGACAGCAGAAGGGAAGGGGGAGTCTACCTGTAACAATTCAAAGTACCTTTTCTGGGTTTCACAAATTTGAGAGGTGTCCCATTTGAAATATTCTTTCATTTTGGTGATAGTTTCACCAAATTTAATATCCTCTGGAGGAGAGTCTCCCTCAATAGATTCTTTATCCAAGAAGGAGCAGTACTACTGAGGGGAAGCAATTTGTGAGGTGTAAGATGGATTCCTCAGAAGAGTCTGTGTTTTGCTCTTCTTCCCTTTCCTGAGAGGTTGGATGGGGGAGAAAATAAGCAGAGGCAGGCCTAGGGCTTAGCAGTGATAGAGTAGAGGGTGATGAGGCTGAAGGCCTAAGGGCCGTAAAGGCCTGCATCAAGGAGGAAGTGAAGGACTGCCAGTCCAGTAGGCCTTCTTTAGTCATCGTCAAATGTTTTAGCCTTTTGTTTTCTTTTGGATGGAGTGGACTTGGGCACAGACCTGGAGTCGGATGCCAATAACAGAAGTAGCTTCCAGGTAGGATCCTGGTCGGAAGCTCTGCTAAGTCCGGTTCCCGCTTGACCATGACAGTACTTGGCATCTGGGATGGCTATGGGGATGTGCCAGTCGTCGGCAGCAAAATGGCTTCCACAAAGGTTGCCGCTGAAGTCTGTTATTCAGAGCGCCCCTCAACTCCTGAATCAGAAGATGGTGGGACTTCCAGTAGCGGAGCAACAGAGGAAGAGGGCCTTGGAAACTTGGCCTTCTTACGCGGAGGTTCTGTCAATGCCTCTTCGTTGGGATCAATCCCAAGGGCTAAACGCTTAAGCCATTGGTTCTCCAAATAAAGATTAAGGGCGGCTGCTCAGGGTCTTTGGTACAAAAGATTGGCAAAATGGAGCAGGCGTTGTGGTTGTGCCCCTGGCTTAAGCAAAAAACACAGTGGTAGTGTGAGTCTTTATGGCGAATCTGGCGCCCACACTGGCATTTACCCTTTTTTGCTGACATCGGCTATGGCTAGCAACAACAAACCAAGCTTAGCAAGATAGAAAAAAAAAAACAACAGGGTACTTAGCTTTTTAGACATTTGTGTTGAAGGAGCAAAGCACACAATGCGTCAGTTGTCTGTGGCTGAAAAGTACTGAGGTCTTTGCGTGCAGACGTCACATTTAAGGATCCTGGTTTATCGCCCTACGTGTGACGTCTTATGTAGCTGCAACAGCCAAGCTGAAGCTTTTGTACAGTAGCCGACATTCGGGTCGCCTGAAGAGGAAAATCCCACAACAAGAATACTGCAACATAGGAATAGGAGGGCATCTACTGTTACACCAAGTTTACTCAGCATAACCATACTATGCTCTTTATACAGATCTACTGCAGTAGTATGCATGGCATAAGGGAAGGTTCACAAAACAATGCTCACTGACTCTAGAAGAAGGAAGCCTAGAGAGCTCCTGCAGGAGCTGGAAAAAAGTTTCCATGCTTTTCATAGCAGAATAAAATGTATTTATAGGAAAGTCTTCTTGGTGACTCATATGCTCCCTCTCAAGACAGAGGGGGACACATTGTTGTTGTTTTAATGCCTCTTGTCCTATGTGGAGCATATCTGCAGGACTTTCATATTTTCCTTCCAAATTCCAAAAAATAAACAAGCAGTTGATACTGTGGTTAAGAGAAACCTCTGAAAAGTACAGTTTAGTACCTACCATAAATGTAGATGTCCGATAGGTATGCAACTGCAGTCCTGACATATGGGTTGTCCTGCCTCAGGCAGCCCTTCGGTCGGCCGGATTCCAAAGTCTGGGTCCGGCGTCGGCTGATGTCGCCCCTTCCCCGACGTCAGAGCGCCTGGGGTATAAAAACGTCAGCAGACGCCATCTTCTTCAGTGTTTCTTGCTCCAGATGCCAGGTGCCCTCTAAGGAAGGCTAAATTTTGAAAAATAGAGAAAAAATTCCAGACAAGTACAACAGCATAAAAACAAATACACCATAAAATATTACCCCAGGTAGCTAAAATGAGGGGTAGAAACCCAAAAGTATACCACAGAGGGTTAGGTGGGAGGGAAAACCTGACTGCAGTTGCATACCTATCGGACATCTACATTTATGGTAGGTACAAAACTGTACTATGCCCTACAAGGATGCAACTGCAGTCCTGACATATGGGGTTGAATACCATAGCCAACCTGGGGGTGGTCGGCACTAAGACAAAGATGGTGTAGCTAAAATGCCCTGCAGGACTGCAGAGGCAAACCCTGCTCTGGACCTGTAGTATAAAGGCAGGTTGTAATGTTTGGAAAATGTATGCACGGAGCTCCATGTAGCAGCTTCTAAAATGTCCTTTGTTGCCACTCCTCTTAAAAAGGCTGTGGAGGTGGCTGTAGCTCTGGTGGAATGTGGTCTGATGTCATCTGGCACAGTTTTTCCATGAAAAGAGTAGCAGAATCGAATGCAATTTCCAATCCATTTAGAAATTGTCTGTTTGGTAATTGCTTTTCCCTGCAATCCAGCAGCGAAAGCTACAAAAAGCTGGTCAGATTTTCTGAAAGACTTTGTTCTGTCCAAGTAGTAGCGCAACTGTATGTCCAAGGTGTGCAGAAGTCTCTCCTTTATTTTGAGGATTGGGAAAGAAGGTAGGCAGGTGAATAGCTTGATTCAGGGACACCCTGGATACCACCTTTGGCATGAATGACGGATTGGTTCTCAAAGAAACTCTGTCCTGGTGAAAAATGAGAAATGGTTGTATTGCCATAAGGGCCTGTAGCTCAGAGACTCTTCTTGCTGAGGTTACTGCCAGAAGGAAGGCCGTCTTCCAAGACAGAAATTGCAACTCTGAAGATGCTGCTGGTTCAAAGGGAGGAAGAGTTAATTTTTCCAGCATGAAGTTGAGGTCCCATGCAGGCACTGGTGGTTTCCTTGGAGGGTTGATGTTCTTTATACCTCTTAGAAACTGTCTTAGCAATGGGTGAGAAAATACAGGCGGATCAGTGTTATATTTGGCAGATATTGCTGAAGCATGTATTTTTATGGAAGAATATGAAAGGCCATTGTGGAGCATTTCAGCCAAGTATTCCAGGATCTGTGGAATGCTCATCACTGATGGGTCTTGACCCTTTTTGCTGTTCCAGATAAGAAATCTCTTCCATTTTGCTGAGAATGCTTTTCTAGTGGAAGGTCTGCGCGCCTCCAGGATGATATCTTTTACCCTTTTGGAAAGTGTTTCCTGAGTAATAGTCATGGAATCTTCCAAGCTGTCAACTTCAATGTTTTCAAGCTGGGGTGTAGTGTCCAGTAATTGTGCTGTGTCAGAAGAAGTGGCCATTGAGGAAGGAGCCACGGACTGGTGTGTGTCAAGCTCCGTAGCAGTGGGTACCAGTGTTGTCTTGGCCAGTCTGGAGCTATCAGTATGACTTTTGGTTGCTCTGTCTTGATCTTTAGTAACACCTTGGTCATCAAAGGAAGAGGTGGGCAGGCATATAATGTTAGAGAGTTCCAACTGAAGGAGAGAGCGTCCACCTTCCATGCTTGAGGATGGTATGTCCTTGTGCAAAACTTTTTCAGATGGTGATTGAAGTGGGAGGCAAAAAGATCTATATCCGGCCTTCCCCATGCTTGAGCTATTTGTAAGAAAATGTCTGGATGCAACATCCATTCGTGTGGATCCATGATGTTTCTGCTTAGGCTGTCCGCCAGAACATTGTCCTTCCCTGGCACAAACTGGGATTGTAGCTCTATTTTCAATTGTAGGGAAATATCCCAGAGATTCATTGCCAGTCTGCAAAGAGGGTAGGAATGGGTACCTCCTTGCTTGTTTATGTACCACATAACTGTGGTATTGTCTGTGTTTATTAGTAGATGGCCCTGATGCATGAACTTTTCGAAGGCCTTGATTGCATCTATCACTGCCAGCATTTCTTTTTGGTTGATATGCAGGTGCTTTTCTTTTTGTGTCCATTGTCCTTGAATGCATCTGCCCTCCATGTGCGCCCCCCCATCCATGGTCTGAGGCGTCTGTTACGGTTTGACTTGTATGAGGCTTGCTGAAAAGGCAGACCTTTGTTTATCTGGCTTGCTTGAGCCCACCACAGAAATTCCTTTTGAAGGCATGGAATGAGTGGGATCAATGTTTCCAGGCTGTGGCTGTGCTGAGACCATAGACTTTTTAGATACCATTGTAGTTTCCTCATATGCAGCCTTGCATGTGGAATCAGAAGAATGCAAGATGCCATGAAACCCAGGGCCTGCAGGATTTTCCTTGCAGTCATCTGGTTGTGTTGCCAATCTTCTGAAGTATTCTGGTAATTGTTTTTCTTTTGTCAGAAACGCCATCTGGGTGTTTGTGTCCAGTGTGGCACCCAGGAAAGGTATTTGTTGGGATGTTACGAGACTTGATTTCTGAATATTGACTGTGTATCCCAAGGCCTGCAGTAGGTGAATGACATAGTCCAAGTTTTTTTTTTTAACAAGGCTTGTTGGCTGTCCGCTTGTATAAGGCGGCAGTCCAGGTAAGGATATATTTGTATCCCCTGAAGTCTGCAATGTGCAATTACTGATGCCAGGCATTTCGTGAACACTTTGGGCGCAGTAGATAAGCCAAAGGGCAATGCTGAGAATTGATAATGCTCTGAGCCTGCAAGAAATCTGAGGTATCTTCTGCAACTTCGTCTGATTGGGACATGCAGGTATGCCTCCTTGAGGTCCAGAGTTACCAGCCAAGACCCCTTGCCCAGCATGGGAAGGAGTTGCTGTAAAGTCAGCAGTTTGAATTTTGGCACAATAAGGTAAGTATTCAGTGCGGACAAGTCCAGAATGGATCTCCATTGGTTTTCTTTTCTTGGAACAAGGAACAGTCTTGAATAAAATCCTTGTCCTTGTTCTATTGCTCTTATTTGAAGTAGGTTTGCTATTTGAGTGCCTCTGCCCTTTCATTTGGTGGCAGGTTTGGCCTGCCATGTCTTGTTGGTAGTGTATGAAAATGGAATCTGTATCCTTTGTCTATTATCTCCAGTATCCATTTGTCCTTTGTAATATTGTGCCAATTTTGTGAGAATAAAGATAGTTTTCCGCCCAAAGGTGCTTCTAATTGAGCCCTGGATGGCGGAGTGAAAGTCAGGTCATTGAGATTGTCCTGGCATAGCAGTGGAAGGTCCTGCCCCACCTCTTTGGTTCGGAGGCTGCCATTGATGTCCTCTGTAGGAGCCTTGAGTTTGCCCTCTACCACGTCTGTTTTTGCCTCTTTGAAATTTGTCTGTGTCAGGAAAGGACCAATGCTTAGAAGGCCAATTCCTGCTGAATCTTGGAGGCTGTACCTGGAGGAAATCTTTGACTGTTTGCACTAATTTTGCCTTTTCCTCTATTTTCTTTAAATCCTCTTGTGCAGTAGCACCAAATAGCTTATGTTTCTCTAGTGGTGCGTCCAAAAGCTTAATTTTCACATGGTCTGGCAATATTTGTTCCTTTAACCAAGCATGTCTGCGTATGACTGCACCTGTCATTGCTGCTCTACATGAAGCTTCCAATGCATCATATCCACACTGAAGGAAATGGCTGCTAACCTGCTTAGTATTATGAACCAATTCCTGTAACCCCTTTCTATCTAATGGTTCAGGGGAAGCCAGTTTCTTTTGCAAGTCATCCAACATGTATTCCTGATACTGAATCATATGAAATTGACAATTTAATGCTCGCATAGAAAGGGTGGAAGATGTATATACTTTCTTGCCCCACCTTTCTAAAGCCCTAGAATCTCTTCCGAAGGGAGTGGGTTCTTAGCAGTAGTGGAGGAAACCCCTTTAGGCCCCTGAGAAATAGTTTCAGGGTCAGCAGTATGGCCCTTGTACAGAAATTGATGTGTGTCTGGGACCCTGTAGTACCTGTCTGGCTTGACAGGAGCAGGGGGGAGGGAGTCGGGGGAAACACTAGATTCTAAGTACACATCATCTAAAACATTTAAAACTGGAGGAATAGCTAAGGGTCTATGCTGAGGTAGCTTTAAAAATTCCCTTAACCTTTTCCTAGAATCTGAGTATTCTTGGCCTTGCCATTTGAAGTGTTCCCTCATGGAATGAAGCTTTTCCCCAAAGGAAAACTCCTCAGGAGGAGAAGCAGAGGGAATAGATTCCTCCACATCAGAATCCTCGTAGGCCGGGAAGGCCTCCTCCTGGTAGTCTGAATGTGCAGAATCACCTGAGGCCTCATCGGAGGACTGAGAGTCTACCTGCTCAACCCTAGGCCTCTTGTCAGAAGGCGGATGAGGGCCTCTATCTGGATGAGGCTGTGAACCCCTAATTAAATAAGGTCCTCAGCTAAACTTAAAATTTGAGAACCAGAAGTGGATCCCAGAGAAACAGATCTTGGAGGGAGAGACTTAGCCTGTTTGGCAGCCTTAGCACGTGTGTAGGCCTTAATGGACATAGACACTGGAGGCCTGGCAGCCCCACGTGCTGGAGTAGTCTTATCCACTGAAATGGTGTCAGAAATATCCTGGGCTACGGTCTCAGAGGAGAGAACAGAAACCGGCACCGAGCTGGCCTCTGGTACCGAAGTAACCGGTGGAGCGGTGTCGGTCTGTAGCGGTTGCAAAACCGGCTCAGAAGAGACCGAGACACTCGCGGTAGGCCTAAGCGTGGTGTCGGCCGATACCGCGGACTGCGGGTGGCGGTCCTTATCCTTCCGTTTTTTAGGTAAATGTGCTGTCGGAAGCTCCGACAGCATAACAGAAATCTTCCCCAAAATAATCCTGTGCAAACTCTGACCAACGCCTAAGAGTGCGTTTATTGAAAGAGGCACAGGCCGAGATGTTGTGTTCTGGGCCTAGGCAGGGTAAGCAGTAAGAGTGGAAATCCTTATGAGGTATTTGTTTCCCACAAGTTAAACAATTAACTTTTTCACTTTTATCTGACATCGGCTGAGGCAAGAAAAGGTCCCCAACGGGGTACTTAGCTTTTTTGAAGACTTCAGTAGTTGAAAACACAGGAGCTGGTCGACCGGCACTTGCGAACTGCTTCTGCTTCGGGCGCCACGCGGCAAGAAAGACTGAAGAAGATGGCGTCGGCTGACGTTTTTATACCTCAGGCGCTCTGACGTTGGGGAAGGGGTGACATCAGCCGACGCCGGACCCAGACTTTGGAATCTGGCCGACCGAAGGGCTGCCTGAGGCAGGACAACCCATATGTCAGGACTGCAGTTGCATCCTTGAAGGACATCCATTTTTGCCAATAAAAAAATGTTTGTCTTCAGGCTCACTAAATGAAAGAATGTTAATGGCTTCCTTTGTGTATTAAGTGCTCCAACTCACAATCCTTCTGGTCAAACAAAAAGCCACCAGAGGCGACATTTTTCAGGTTAGAAATTTAAGGGGAGTGGATTCTGGCAGTTTAAACTGGATCCAGGGGTTAGAGAGGAAAAAAAACCTAACAAAATTAAGATATGAAGGCGCAACATCCCTCCTCGATGTATAAAATGCATGATCCCTTTAAGGGATTTTACCAAAATATGGTTTTCCGGAGGCAGCTCCAGGGGAGGACATCCCGAGATGGCTATAATGCATACTTTTACACAGCAGGCAAGTCCTACAGCAAAAACATCTGACAGGTAAGAAAGTACCAGTAACAACTGCACTGAACTGTGGTACAGGGACCCATCTGCTAAACCTAAAGGGAATCTCCTCCACACCACAATGAAAGATAACTGGAGTGTTAAAATTATGGAGGAAGTCCAGGAAACCTAAGCACATCACCTGACAAAATAAGTGCTTTGACAGAAGCGGTGCCACACCATTCTTACTGTAAAAACCTTTAGCCAAAGAGGTTTGAGTGCAACAGGGTTCCAGAATACTATTTCCACAGATGTACCTAAAGGAAGAGAATAAAGGAGTTTCTTGCCCCGATTTACCAGGAAAGAGAACTAATGATGTCTTCACCATAAACAGGAAAGGAGAATCAGCCTGGGCCTTTCTACCCCCACCTTCTGCAGAACATTTAGTAACAAGTGGCAGGGGGGTAATTCAGACTGAGGAAGGTGACCGCCCTCATGTCTTTCTGCAAGAGAATCCTACGCAGAACATTATTAGATGAATATCTGCTAAAGTAAGCAAGTCTATTTTTACTCTCCCCCCTAGTTTGCTGTTAGTCTGCTAAAGACTGCTTTGTTCAGTTGCCATTCTCAGTTGATTTCTGAGGAATGCACAAAGCCTCAAAACTCATTTTTGACTACAAATCTCCCAGGCTTGCATGTCTGGTATACTGCTTGAGTTCCACCCCCGTTTATCCACTACATGATCACGGTGTTGCTTGATCAGGAGCAGGACTCTGTTTCCATATCTATCTTAATGGCTTCAGTGGTTGAAAGACCACCAAAATCTCTCAGATTCTGGTATGATGTTAGAGTCCACCAATTCGACATCTTAAAGGCTGCAGATGTGTGCCAATCAGGCTATGTTCTGTGCACTAGTAGTCAGTATTTGAATATCAAGGAACTTGTAAAAAAGACATCAGTAAACAGACCGAGATCTGAGAAGTCCACCAAGTTAACGTTTCTGCATGCATGCCTGGGCTGTGTAACTAGTAGGCCCTCAACACAGGCCTTGCATGTGCTAAGTGTTAGATTGAACTTGGGTAGATTCAGACAACGTAAACATCTGGAGGCATCTAAAATAGCACTTGTGCTTCTTTGACATTTCTTCTCAGACTGAGCTAAGAAAAGTTACAAGAGACCTTTACTGAGGCATACGCAAATGTCTTTGTTCCTTGAGGTCACTATAAAGGAAAGTGATTCTGTGAACACCATGTGAATAGCACAGCCTAAAAGGTAAGCAAGCAAGCTGGAAGGGTTAAATCCGATGCTTTGATCCTGAATAATATCCTGTGCTCTGCATACTTAATTCGGTGCATTAAAAAGGAAGGCATGATTTTGGAAGACCATTTTGTATCTTGGGACTTTTACGCTGAGTTTTAGCCTTACAATGTGCATAAAACAGGCCTCCATGGCTCATAGTTCTTGGGGGCAAGGAACAGACTAGAGTACAAGACTTCTTGGCTCTTTCAGGGGTACATTTTCTACTGCTACTGGGGCCCAAAGGGCAAGAAAAAAGGGGCAATGTCAACTCCAGTGAAATTGGGAACCATCCCCATAAAAAGAAGGCCATGTATCAAATTTTACATGGTAAACTCTCAGTTAACCGGCACCCATGGGGATTGGTAGATGCCAGATAACTGTAATTTCTGGTTGCTTGAGAGCTACTATTAAAAATAGGCGTGATTAATACTGTACCCTATGCTACTTGTTCGGTTTGACCATGATCTCAGGTTGTGGAGATTGGAAATTTATTCCCATCTTCCTATTTAAAACTCTAAAATTCTAAAAATATAAGGTACGTTTCTGCAGGGGGAAAACAAAGTGCTACACATGAAAATTGCACTGTATTTCTTTGATTTTTTTTTTTTTTGCCATTTGCTTGAGTGTGCTGGTTGCATGAGTTCTGGTTAACTGAAAGTTTACTGTACACTGAAGTAATGGCATTTAAAACTCATGTGCCTGACATTTTATTCTCCACCATTTTTTTTTTTTTTTTTTTTTTTTTTGCAAAGGATCAGACTGGCCTTTAGGAGATGGGAAAGAGGAAATGGACAGAGGGGGGAAATGTTGCATCTGTATTTGACTGATGAGATAAATCCTGTGGAGTCACTGGCTTAACGTATTCCTGTCTCACTTACTCTTCTGTACTATTTGTGTTTCTCAGAAGTTCTCCTTTTTCACCTGCTGGCCCATACCTCTCTGGCAAATCGATGAAGACTAAAGAAGCTAAATAATACTAAAATGGCAGACATTTGAGTTTCAGACTATTTTCTTCAGAAAATACATAATGAAAAACCTGTTATTCTAGTAACGTTGTAAGTTTATTGGAGCAATATTTAAATTGTCCGCTTGTACCCCATTCCTTCTTTGTGCAGATTTTTTGCACTGAGAGGTTTGCTGCTGACATTTAATTTGACAAAAGTGCAAAGCCAAAGTTTACAAGAGGGTTATATGTGGGGATGAAGGGGGTGGGAACAGCTGCTTAACCATCTCCATTGCTTTAACTATACTTCACTCTTTTTTTTTTTTTTTTGTTTTTTTTTGTTTTACATTTCATGTGAGGCAGTAATGAAAAGGTCCCGTGTCCAGATATACATTATGTAGCTGCCCTTTCACATCCTCCAGGATAACCCTGGGGTTGCAGCCAGCATAGTCTTCTGATTATGAAACCCAAAGGTGTTGTCTGCATGTACGCTCATCATATACACTTTTTGCAGCATGCCTGCCCAGCTTTTGAGTCAAGCTGGACACGCACACTGTTTCAGGATCTCTTCCTAATACTCTGACACTAGTGTCTGAAAATTAATGGCCCTGGAAACAAGATGTCAGGCATGCACACTTTCCTAACACTAATACAATGCTCTATCATTTGTAAGGGTACTGGAGCCTGAAACTCATTTGAAACCTCTAGATGTATGAAGGAAAACCACCACCAGGTTCACTAACTGCTGTAAAGCTTCTGTGAAGCTCAATGAACTCAGCAGATGTTTCTTTGCAACTGGTGGTTTTAAAACAGACTCCAATCCAACTATTAAGAATCCTCAAAAACCTCAAATACTCTGGGTACACAAGCACATGAGTTTAGGGCATATTCAGGTTAAATTAAGTCTTGTTACTACTTTGTTCCCAATATTTCATAGCACTCCCACCTAAAATGTTAATGACGCAGAGCATCCCCCAAAGATGCATCACTTAGAGATGAGCCAGATGAGATTTGTCTTCTCAAGATTCAATATAGTACAGAGGAGATCATCTTGGAAGTGTAAGTTAATTTTCCTCCTCTTTGGACGAGGACCAATGATTTTATTTTTCACCTGGCTGTGATCCCAAACAGAGGTACAGGTTAGGAAGAGGGGGTGCTCTGCTGATAGCCCTGTCACTCTGCAGAAAATTCTTCTGCTAGCTTCAAAGCATTTCGTAAAGCCTTGCTTTGAAAAAAAAAAAAAAAGAAAAAAATGGAAAACAGGTGTCCAAACAGTAAAGGTCTGCAACATGGGAGACAGGGGTTGCTTGTATGTTAGTCTCTGGGGGAGGTGTGTGGTGGGAAATCTCAGGCTTAGCCATGTAGACTATTGGATTAGACCAAAATCCATCATTACATCCCTATGGTAAGTGTCAAGCATCATCAATGGTCAGAAGATCCACACTTTTTTCAACTAGTTAAAACCAATATGTGAAAGGTTTCATTGCTTCTCTGGGGGAAAGGTCATTGTGACCTAACAGCTGACAAAAAATAAGCAGCAGGAGGATGTACAGATATTTGCTGACATATCCAAACCTCCAAAAAGATTGGAAAGGCATTAGGAACCAAAATAACTGCTATTAGTGTATTCATACATATTCCAACAGGAAATGCAGCATCAGTTGGGCATTTCCTCTTGAGACTGAATCCATAGCTGCAGCCCTGGATGTTCTCAACAGCATCACACACACACTTATTGTGTTTAGCTACATGACTAGCAGTCTGGGCAAGTTCTAGTAATTTTACCCACATGTCCCTATCAGATACCCCCACAATCTTCTTGATTTGATCCATGATGGTAACTTGGTTAAGTGACTAAAGTTATGGCCCTGAACAGGCTAGCAGCTGTATATACCTGCTTAAACCAAAACAGCACCTGATTTTCCTGTCATTTGGGGAGTCTGCTGGGAGTAGAACCAATATGGACCCCTTGCCTGGATCCATGCACAGTGCTGGATCCATCACAAGATTCCTTCAGAAGAACTTATGGAACTCCTAAATCAAAGATGCCGTTAAGTTTTTCACAGCAACTGTCCAGGTGTTTGGATATTTAGAGGCTGCCAAAGAAGTATTCTCCGGAGTCCACAAAAAAGTAGAGAACTCTCATGTTTAGGGGCATCCAGACAAAAAAAGTGCATTATGTCTCCTTGGCTTACCATATGAAATATCTTAAACCTACAATCTGTCTTTCAAATGAGATTTCTTCTGTAGGTGAGGAAGAGGAAATGACACCTTCTCTGTCAGTGCTGTATCCTATGGTGGAGTAATTTTTCTGAAATAAATTCTTCCTCCCCCTCATTCTCAGAGATGTAATTTACTACCTTCTGAGAAGTGGGGCCCCCTCCACCTTTTACCAAAAGAAAGTCCAAACAGAGGGATCAAAGATTAGCGGAGTTTATTAAAACTTGGACAAAATCCTGAGATAAAATCATTTACTGTTAAGGAAAAGCCTGAGTTAGGGTGGGAAAAAAGTTCCATTACATGGCTTAGCACTAGAAATCTGTACAGAAACTGGGGCAGGTGAGCTGTCTCTCACATTCCAAGGGCTTTATTTGCAATGTCCACCATGGAAGTTCAAACACTGGAGGGGTTTTTTAAGACTTCCAGCTTGAGGCCAAGCTGCTTCATCTTCTTACCAGGAAGGTGGTATGTTAATCTTTCCCTTCAGAAATTATAAGGCGGGCTATGACCATGGACAGCTACAACAAAAGTTAAACCATGCTCTTTTGTAGTGAGATGTGCCAGTTTCGTTCGTGCCACAGCTTTGAAATGGGCTTCCACAAAGGCCTCAAGAATCTAAGCTGTACTGTCAGAGGGGTGCTTAAGTATCTGAAAAGTCTGCATCCTCAAACAATGATGGCATGTCAGACATTAAAGTCACACCGACTGCACACCTTTTCTCCTGCTACTCATATCTAAGGACACCTTGGTGTACAAGATGCAGGGATCAAGCTTCTCTAACCAAAGTAGTTTTACTGAGAATGCTGCTCTCCTCCTGAGTTTTAGGGGGAATCTTTTTCAAACTTCAACAGTCCTTGACAATGCATTCTGGAATAAAACAGAAGATAAACCTTTGTAAGAAATCTATCACAAGAATATCTACCTTTCTTTAGGCCCTGACATACCCTAACGTATAGTCCTACATCAGACTCTAGTACAAATCTGCCTAAAAATCACCATCAACCACAAAAGTAGCAACAGAAAAAAATTCTCTAGATACTTCTGAGCACCAGAGAAAGCTGAACCACACTGGAATAAGGACACAGATCAAGGCATATGCTGCAAACTTTTGGCAAGAAACATCTAACATTGAATAATCTTGTAACGAGAATGCCCTGAAGTTCATGATGGAAGATGTTTGCCAAGCATGGAGGGGGAAGGGCACTATGCTCTGGAAGTCAGGCCTTCTGTGGCTGAAATCCCAGTGGTTAGGACTACTGCAACACTAACTTGAGAGAAATATTACTGTTACACAAGTTATGTGCTACTGCTCTGTAACCTTGGGGCATTTCTCCATATTTTTTTTTTTTTTACTCTAGCTCCAAATTGAAGTCTTTTGGAAGTCATAGATACTCACTGTGTCAGTTAAACTGCAAGTCCCTTCGCAACTGGATTTCCTTTTCTGATGTCCTCAGCTCAGCAAATCAAGTTTCTCAAGAACCCATCCTTGGGGCAAATATCTTGCGCACATCGACATCTATCAGTCTCCTAGGCTTTCCACTTTGTTCCTCAAATACCGAGTGACCACAACACACCAAACAAAACTACACACATGCCCAGCTTACTCGGATCCACTGGTAAGTACTCGGCTAGCTGCCCTTACGGGCCACTTTAAGCCTAGCCAATTTTCCTTCTGGTGCTTGAAGTAACCTAAACTGCTTGGTGTTAGTGACCTTACCCATCCCATGATCAATAACTATACATTACCCCTACTGAGAATAACTGGGTCCCTAACATAGGTAACACGAAAGAACCCATTAATGGAATAACGCATTAAGGAGCTGCCTCGGTCCATTAGTAGTAAAAGGGGACAGGCACAGAGTAAATTTCCTATTACCCATCCATAGATCCAAGCTGCAGTTAAATATGAAAAGGGAATGAGCTTTTTGTGCAGTTGAAGAGTCTGTTCCAGAGGAGTGGTAACTTCTGTGAGCTATACCTGTTCCTCCAAAGTGTTCTGTTTATGTTGCAGAAAAGGTTCAGATCCAATCCCTGGACAGAATACTCCTGATGCCATTTGACATGACGTGCTGGTGATCCATCAGTACTGGGTCAGAGTATGCCCTGTATGCCATACAGGTCCCCTCTTAGTAGTCTGAAGGATACATAATATTGTGACAGGGCTCTGAATTGGCCCATGTAGGACATACTTTTTAGGCCTTGTATCTTTTCAGTAAGATGTCTCTCTGTAGGCGTTCCACTTGTTTAATGTGTCTGGACACTTGTGTACCAAAGGGGGCATTATCCTCAATGACTGGGCAAGTAAAGGGGAACAATGGTATCTCTAGATTTAGAAGAAACCCCTTTTGTTCATAAGCTGCACAACATAGGTCTTTTTTTAAAACAATTAATGCATTCTGGTCAAAAGTTAAGTCACTGTCCATATAATACTAAATCACAAACAACTGATTCAACATCAATGTGGTAGTCCTTGGAGTAAACGTGGGTCTCTTTCGGCTTTTCCCGGTTAGGGGTCGCCACAGCGGAACTCTGGTCCGCTAATGATTGGCAGTAGATTTTTACGTGCAGAGTTGCCAGCCCTGACGCACAACCTTCAATGAAGGTACGCCCATTCACGCACGTCTCCACACCGAAGACGCTCTAGCTCAGAATCGAACCGGACAGCATCTTACTGTGAGGCGACAACGCTACCGCAGCACCACCACCGCAGTTTAGTCTTTAGAGTAAACTACTTCCCCCAAAAAGTGACAATGCATTTCTTGGCATTTAGTTTCGGGTCCATGATTCTTGGTACCACGTATTTGTTTGGGACAAACTTTACTCCAGGATGACAAAGTCATTTGGGGATTCAATGACTGCTCTTAGCTTGCAGTCATCAGCAGTCCATCAGTAAGAGCCCTTTGGTACTGACTTACTTCAGAGAAGAATATGCAGAACAGGAGAGGTCCCAGCACCAAACCCTGGGGACTCCCAACAGTAACTGATCTCTCTGTGCAGGTAGCTTCCTCTGCCTTGATTTCCTGCATCCTGCAAGCCAACTGACAAGGGTGGCTGTGAATGATTTTACCTGCACTGAGGCCAAGTTCCTGCAGAACGTGTATGGGTTTATTTCTACTTTATTTAGCTTTTACATTATGCTAGACTGGATGATTGCATCAAAAACTTTGACTGGGATGAGGTATGCTATATGTATTGCTTACCTTTACCCAATGCTTTGATCATCTTTTCAAAAAAGTCCACCAGGCTGAGTAAGAATGACCTGCCACTGACAAATCAAAACTGAGAAAGGTCCAATGTTTGGAGGCTCCCTATGTTTTTATTGATTAGTTGCACAAGTCTTTTTATAGCTTTGTATGAGGCTGGTCAGACCTATCCGTCTAATTGCCTAGGTCTGTGGAAGATCTTCCCTTATGCAGGGGAATGAGTACAGCTATTGTCCATTCACTTGGTACAAAACATGTATGGAGGCTGAAGTGTCTTCATGACATTTTAGATGCATTCAGGGATACTGGCAGGACGTGGTCTTGTGTGATCACTGGAGGTTACTTTGTTTCAGGTGTATCTTAAGGGATACACAGAGAGAAGAGTAAAAATTGAGATGAATTTGTCAGCCAGAGGTTCACTATTATACTTGGCCTCAGTGCAGGTAAAATCATTCACAGTTGGCGTAACACACTACTGCATCATGCTTCCGAGATTCCGAGCATAACTAAAAATGGCCTTGTGACTCTCTGGCTTGGGTGGCTATTTTAGCCTCAAACCTGTCAATGGTGGATTTTATTAAACTCCTGAATTTTGTTTAGTTCAGTGATGACGGCTACATCACTATGGGAATTCTTCTTCTTACTTTTGTTCAAAATTCTCTTATTTTAAAGCTTGTTGATATTATGGTTCCACCATGTGGATTGTTTCTGTGGTTTACTCCAAACTTGCTCCTACAGGTTACAGCTGCAGCTATTTACATGGCTAGTATTTGTGGGGTAGTATACATTTCCAAGTATTCATCAGAACTAACTGGTTTTGGCGGGGATTTGAACTTGCCAATATATCACCTAGGAGCAGGTAACTTGTCTTGGAGAAATTTCTAAAAGGTACCCTGGGTGGATGGGATGTCTGGTTTAAATTTTATTTTGAAGGAGACAGCTTTATGATCTGATGAAGATATGAAAGGCATGGTGCAAAATTCCCCCATATTAAGGGCAAGATCCAAGATGTTGTTCCCCCTAGTGGGTAATCTAATTATTCCAGGGCATCTGTACTGAGAAAGTCCAGGAATCTCTGTACTTATGCACTTGTGGTGGTGTAGGTTTCCCAGTCTATAAACAGTTTAGATAACCTTGGAAAATGGTATCAGGTTTAATACAGAGTAATTCTAGTTCCTGTAGACAGGTGGTGTGGTTTCTTGGAATAGAATAAGTTCTATATCTAGCTTTCTTCTGTTCTTCGTTACTGGTAGTTATATTCTAAAGGTAATATCAAAATAGATTATACCTGAGATTTTTGGGACAAGAGTGATGCAAATATGATTATACACACCTTCTATTATTTGGACAGCCGTGCAACTTTTACTTGCACAAACCTAGTCTATTACACTGCAGTAATATCAAGAGTGTCAACAGCTGTGCAATATGCTTACAAACATATGCATTTATAATGAAATTAATATTGTATATTTTAGTATTAATGTATGAAGTCTTGTAAATGTTGTTTTAGGTTTAGCTTACCCAGTGCCATGCCTCGGTTACATGTTCTACATGCTTGTCAAGTGCCCCCATTGCAGTACTGTATTCCTAAGTGCATTTCTTACTTTGCTACAGTCCATCACTGTGGCCTGGGTCATGGTTGAAAATGGTCCCTGGACCAGTTCACTTACCTAGTTGAAGTGTATGTAAAGAAAAATCCATTTACAGATGCTTGATGGAAGCCATTCAAATGTAGGGGAATAGGCATCACATTAATGAATGGAAAGGATATTAAAATCTTAAAGACAAACATTACTGACACGTGTGAAATAAAACTTACAGTTCTAAAATTAAACTCTGAAAGTTATATGCAGTGGGGCTGCTGGCGAGAAGACTACCAAGCAGGCCAAATTATACTTTTGATAGGAAGAGGGATGAAGCACAAACCTAAGACACTGACTTACATTCCCAAATCAACAGAGGTACAAACCAAGGCTCTGCTCCTGGAATCACTGACAAAGCAATAATGCTTGCTGAAGGCAAGAAAAGATGTCCATGGAGAACCCCCTAGCACAAAGCAACAATGAACATACTTTTAAAAGACATTAGAACCTTGCTCTTGAATTTGTAGCCTCTGAAGGGCAGCATTTTTCAAGAGGTGGTTCACAGCTTGGTGAGAACACACTGCAGTTAGCAATCCACCTGGGCAAAGGTTACTTAAACAATGCAAGACACTCCTTCAGTGGAAAGGAAAAATGGTCAGTCTTCCTTAATTTACCTTCTTCAAATAAACTCCGGACCTGAATGTCAAGGTTAAGGAGGGCTTTTTCTCCTCTGGATTCTTCCCCCAGAAATAAAACAAGGAGACTAATGATGTGGTTTTAAAATAATTCTGATATCACTTTTGGGAGGGGGGTATGCATTGTTACTAACAGGTGATGTATCATTGTGAAAGGTTAAACAGAATTTCTTACAAGTCAGGGCTTGCAGTTCAGATCCTGCAGGAAGACGTGGCAGCAAATGAGAGTCTTCATAGAGACAACACCTGCTGGGCAACTCAAGAAGGCAGTTCAACTGAAGGAGAGGCAAAGATATCACTCAAAGTTCAAATGCAAAGGAAAAGCGAGCTTTAACTGCAGTCAGTGATGTAAAATCTCTTAAGGAACATCACTGACCAACTAATGCAGAGCTATAAACAAACCCTCATACAAGGTGATGCCCAATGGTAAATATGGGTCTCACAGGTGAGGATCACCTACAAATTGACTGAAGTGGTATAGGACAATTCTAGTCCTTCTGCTTATGATCTCCAATTTGAATAGTGGGGAAAAAAGAATATAAAGTGTATCAAGTGGATCCAGAGGTTACTTGAAAATTCTTTGGCATGTACTGAGATACTTTTACCAGCCTGAAATTATACTTTTCCTGGCAGCCATGTGGGCAACAGTAAGCATTTTAAGGGCAGGCACATTCACCACAACCCTCCCAATGCCCTGTTGAAGTAAATGGAACACAAGCTAGACTGAACTCTCCCATGTGGTAGAAATGTCTCTGAGGTGCCTCATTCAAAGGATGAGCAGGACTTCTGAATCTGAAAATCCAGAACAGGACTTAAAATGTAGCTCACAGAACTTATCAATACATTCCCTTTTCCTGTGATATGAACAGCCCATAAGGATGATGTTTTTGTCTACAGCCAAAAGGAAAACACTTTAGTATGTGCCGCAATGTTTATGTCTGGCACTACTAAATGGTTGAGACTAAAAGCAGGAGGCTTAATGCTCTCATTTCTACCTCAAGAGCAAGAAATACTTCCCATAACTCCGACTGGCTGATTTGCATCCTCAGAGTCAGCTTTCCCATAAACAGAGGTCAGACAGTCTCCCAATGCTCCTTACAAATCAGGTCTTCAGGATCAAAGACAGGTTCTGCTTCTGGAAAGAAGCACCTACACAATGAGACTAAAGGAAAAAGTGTACAGCCAACCCAAAGCTCAAAGATAAGGGTCAAATACCAAAAATGGATGGTTACTTTGCAGCCATCAATATCACATAATCCACAGCAATACTTGCATCTTTAGCCATGCAAAATCCACTGTGAATAGCACCTGAACAGTCAAGTTCAAAAGCTAAAAGTCTGGACCCCCTGATGATTCCGCAACCAAGTTGTAAAGGTCGTGACTTCCTAGGCTATCGTATGCAACAGACCTCAATGATCAGTTCTGTCTCAATTTGCCATAATCACTATACCACAGGAAAGCACAAAGAGCTAAAAATTCCTTCATATGAGGTTCAAAACCATCACAACAGTGAAAGCTCAATATATATCTGTATTTTGCATAACACAACCAACATACTTTTTATTTCCTGCAAAACAATTTGCAATCCACAACACATACACAAATAAGGCTGTCTAGTCCAGACGGATAAACCAAAAATTGTTAAATCAAAGCTTTCAGAAACTATTTCATGAAGTGGTGTTGCTTTATCCCAGCATTTTCCTATTAAAACTCAAAAGTTGTCAAACCTCAGAAAATTACAAAATGCACTTTCCAGAACCAACATTCTGACAGTCTGTTTTGATTAGTGCTTATATCAGACAACTACATGTACACAAAAGAAATTATTTTAGCTATTTCTAAAAACAGTTACTAACATTCAGGCTGCCAATGCTTGAAACCATGTGCTTTAACATAAGACATCAGAAAGCAACTAAACCCTTTTGCATGCCCGACAGCTCAATTATATTCAACAAGATATCTCACGGCATCATGTTACTCATTAAACATTACTGATTCAGTTATTCAGCAACAGAGAAAAAAATTGTTTCGCTTTACAGTATGTAGGAAAAATGTACAGTAAAAATTCTCCACTAGAGAAACAAATGCTTTAAAAATATTGTAGAATATGAAAAATAAATTTCTTAAGACAGCGATGGTCAATCACTATAATGTTGATAAAGTAGTTTAGCCCAGCCCTCACCAACACCTTTCCCCAAATATAAATCCTACTCTTCCTACTGTGAACAACACACATTCCAGCCACTTCTGTATCAAAAGCTGCAAATTTGCATCAGGTTACCCCCTTTTTTAATTTACACTGAAAATTCTTGATAATCACACATGTATGCTCCATTAGATAATGAACTAAGCTGTTGTATTACACAAAGGTACTTAGTAACATTGTTCAACAAAAAAAATATTCTCTGTTCATCTCTGGTATTACCCTGCTCAGACTCATCTACTGTCTTTCCAACTTGTTGATATCCACCAGGTCTGGCAGCTCGGTGATGGGAAGTGCTGCATCAATAAAGCACCTCTTACTTACCAGAGTTCTTACTCACCTGCACAAAAAAGGAAACATTAACAGAACCATTGGATAACAAGAAATTCCAACACACTATGGTTAGCAAAAGCTGGGTTAGAAAAAGAAAGTGAGGGGCAAAGCAATAAGCAAGTCAACTGCAATTCCAATTACTGCACCCCATACAAATATGAAAGCCCCAACACAGGAGTTGGTAGGGTGAAGCAGCTACCACTTTATCAGCACATAAGTTGTTTTACACACAGCGTTGAATGCAGAGAAAAAAAAAACAAAGCAAACAAAGTGCAGCATGATGGAAATTTGACCCAAGTCCAACAACATTGTCCATCACACACTTCAGTGGCTTGGTACACCATTAGTGTGCTTAACTAAGCCAGGTACTGTAATTATATTCTAAATAAATAGAAAAAATTTACTTCAAACAGAAATGCTCACACAACTGTTAGTTCAAACTGCATGTAAGCTGTGGCAGAACATGAAGAAAATCTAAAGACGAAGACAATATTTTCTGGACTTGAGTCAAAATGGACACAGGGTGGTACCCTTCTAGTACTAAGATCCTGCAATAACACTGAAATGAATAAACACACTTCTAAAATGTACTATTAAACAAAAAATTAGAAAGTGCAATGAAAGGTGTTTTAAATTAGAAGGAAAACAGTAACACGTGATTAGCTCTGTTGCCTGACAGCTCTTGGTCCACAATATGATTCTTGGCTGGATGCCTTCTATGCAAAGTCTGCATGTCCTTCCTGTGAACATGTGGGTTTTCACTGGGTGTTCCAGTTTTCTCCCACATCTGAAAGAGGTACCATAAGTGGATTTGCATTCCTTTTGTGTGCGCGTTGTAAGATAATGCATGTGTGCTCCCTGCGCCTTGAACCCATTGAGAACTACAAAAGGTTCTAGCACCCACACATCCATGAAATGAATTAAGAGGGTAACTGTAGATTGAACAAACATGAAAATATTTTTTAACCTGGCCAAACTGCACTGCTGAAATATGCCTCTAGGTAATGTAGAATAAAAAAAAAAGTGGAATTCAACCCATTTCTAATTTAAATTGCTTAGTACAATATGGTCTCCAAATGACTAGACTGATTTAAGACCATCAAAATTTAAAAACATTCCTTGATATATGCTACAATTATTTGCTATAAATTTTGAACTGATGTAAATAAATCCTGCAGAAGATATATCTGGACAAATTTTAATATATGCCAGAAAAAATGCCTCTCTCAAGCCCTTTGTTTTTTCTAACTTGCTTGCTTGCATCAGATATTTGATGGCAGACTGGATATCTTCAGCTCATAACTCCAGATGTAAATCCACTTAATCACCCCCCACCTCTTGCTCTACAACTCAGTGTTCTACTGCTTTCAGTATTCCTACTTGAACATGCCAGATGTTTAATACTATTAAAGTACATACAGACTACTCTTATTCATAAAAATTGCTTTAAAATCTACTCAAACTCTGGCTCACTGTAAGCAAAATTAACAGGAACTGACCTGATATAAGCTGCTTGATCTGCAAATGTTTTGCACAGTGGGTTTTCATCCAGCCACAGCTCATCCAGTTTAAGACCCTTTAGCTTGTCTAGTTCTCTGTCATACTTCAGCTGCAAATAAGATTGAGAGCTGATGTTAGACATTTATTTCAAATAAACAGTAATGTTTGAAGAGCACAAGCTTCATTGGCAGCAATGAAAAAAACATCTGGGAAAAACTAAGCTCCAAAAATTACATCACTGCTTTAATGTTCAACACAGGAAGTTCTGTGAACAGCGATAGTTAAACTTATCAAAACTCGATGTTTTAAGAACACCATAACTATACAAAAATGTTTTACAAGCTTAAAAGTAGCATGTACAGTAATTAAATTAACTCACTCATCTAATAATGTGGTTTGTGGATGTCTTATTTTGAAGGATAACTCAAATCCTTCTCTTTTCTTAACACATTATCAGTCATCTGAAAATCACACCCATTCATCTGCATCCTTACCATCTTCAATGCTGCTGACACAACAGCATACTAAATTGCTTGTAATCATTATACTATGTGTTCGGAGCATTTTAAACATGAAAATAACTGCATACTATTGAAAATATATTTTCTTGCCTTTTGTTTTTAATGTCATATTAACTATACATTACTTGTAAGTGCAGAGACAGGAGCTCTGACTGGCTCAGGCCACCTGAATCTGAATAGCAGTTAGGGCACTGTAAAAGCTGTGCAAGGTGAAGGTGGGAAAAGTATGGCTTTTAACTGTGGGGCTGCCGAAGTGGGGTTAGTGGCTCATACTTTGTGAAGCTTGCTGCAGGAATGAGGCAAATATGAGACCACAGCAACTGACAGGATGAAAGGCATGGCCATGGCCATGACACAAGCTGGCAATATGCAAACGAGTGGGAGCATTCATGTTGACACAATGGAGTTTAAAGTAGCCTTTGTGGTGATGGAAGTGCTTACATTACCACAACAGTGAGGGGTTAAGGTCTACTTGCAAATCCTCTCATGGTGATCTTTATTGACAGCCCCATGACAGAGTACTCTCACCAGAGGGAAAAATGGGTCCTGGTGACCTTCATCCCTGTGGAGAGCAAATCGGCATAAACTACTGTCTCCATTACATGGAAGGGATGGGAATAGCTTCAGAGGTTTAATGGTCAGCAGTCTTGGGGTACAGAGAGAGAACACAGAAGGAGAAAAGAAACAACAAGTACTTTAAAAGCAGTATATATTTTTTGTCTTAGCTGATATAGAATTCTTTTTTCATTTAAAGAAACATCATTACTGAATTACCACTTATGACACAGGGATCATACATTTCTATGAATGACCAACCACAATGACATTCAGTTGCAAACATTATACATCACTTATGTTCAGTACATTGTCAGTTACACATTACATTGCTCATTCAATTCCTGCTTTCCCTTAATCAATTCCTCCTCCAAAACATCATTCTGCAAGTATTGTTCCCATAATTCCCATGCTGTTTTTCTGTACAATTTGCTCCTAACCTTTTTTAATGATCCTACTTTCAGTTCTTTTATCTTGGTTATTATATTCAATACTACTTCTACATTTGGTTTAGACTTCCATTTTTTAGTCATTACTTTTTTGGCAACCACCAGAATTAAACTTGGCAAGACCTTACTATGACTAGTCAATTCCTATTCTGTATCATAGCTCAAAAAAATAATTTCCTTAGTTAAATCAATCTGCTTGCCCAGTATTTCTGACAGAGTAGCCTGAAGGGAGCTTTTAAAGTTTGCCAAACCATTACACGCCAGGAGACACTCCAATTACTGCTTTCTTCTCCCATCATACCTCCCAGCATGTGCAATCTTCCCGGCACTTTGAAAAAAAAAAAAAAAAAAAAAAATTATATATATATATATATATGCTGGTCTTTCACCTAGGTTCCCCTATAATTTTCCACTTTGCTTATACTCTAAGATCAGTCCTTGACAGGGAAGGCAATCTCTAGCCTGCAGTGCAAATGAATTATTGGCCTCCTCAAATTCTATTATCTTCCCCTCTCTACTCGCTCCTAATACATTTGTTCATTTGCCAGTTTTCTCCAGTAAATTCCATCCCCCTCCTGCCTATTCTCTGTACCCCTAATTACAATCATCCCTCAAAATTCTCCTGTCTTGGTCTACATATAAAGTGTAGAGTGTAAGTTCTTACACAACAGTAGACGCTCTAACTCTACACTGCTGCAGTAGCCTGCACTGATTCTAAAAGCTTTTATTCCCTTCCACACTGTCACTCTGGTTGTCTATTAAATTAAACCCTTTTTGCAAGGAGCTAGATAAGCAGCCAGACTAACTAAAAAATCTTTAGGACTTTTGCTCAAACAAAAAAAGGGGAATTAATCCCAAACGCAACCATTACATACATTAGGTAATATACACGATAATAGGAATAATACATGTCATGGTTTGACTAAACCCAGTGTTTTCAACCCACCTATGAATGATAAAATAGCTACATTTGAAAAACGGGTTGAATTGGACATTAGGGAATTTTTCAAACTATATCGAACACCTATACATAGTAATATGACTACAAATGAGGAAGAAATACTGAAATACATACTAAACATCAAAGACATCAGGATAATGAGGCCTGATAAAGGCAGTGGTGTTGTTATAACTGACAAAGGGGATTATGTTTCCTACATGACTGCTATGTTATTGAGTAAATCTTATTCTGAAATAAGCTTAAATGAAATTAACATTGCCCATAAAAGAATTGATAACTTATTGGAAGATATGTTAATGCAGGGTGAAATAATGGAAGATGAATATGAATATCTGAAAAATGAATTCCCGGTTATCAGTGGAATATTTGGCATACCAAAAATTCACAAAGGTCTCAATAATTTACAATTTAGACCAATAGTGGATGGAAAGAGAAACAACACATGTTTCATTAGTCAATATCTGGACCATCATTTTAAACAAAGTATGACCAAATTTCCATATATAACCAGGGATTCTTGGGACTTCCTTAAAATAATGAACCAATTCAAGATGAATAATGGAGATATACTGGTAACGATAGATGTATGCAATCCTTTTACTTCAATACCACATGATATAGGATTAATCTGGTTAGAAGAACAGCTTTTTGAATCAAAAGTATTTGATCAGACAAAAATCAATACCTTGATTAGCCTTATGGAAATTGTACTTCATAATAATTTTTTGTATTATGAAGGGAATTATAAACAAACTGATGGAGTTGCAATGGGGGCAGCATGTGCCCCCATGTATGCAAATCTAATTATGACATACTGGGAGTATAATTATATATTTAATAGCCCATTTCAACAACATATCAAAATATACTCCAGATATTTGGACGATATTTTTATAGTATGGGATAATGATGAAATGGCATTAAAAATTTTTCTTGAATATATAAATCATAATGTTCGATTCCTGAAATTTACACATCATATTGTTTATGAAAACATATCATATTTGGATGTGCAGTTAACATATGATAAGAACAGAGGACAGCTTAAATCACATATTCATAGAAAATCGACTTTTTCAAATTCTTACCTCCACTATGACAGTTGGCACCCTGACCATCAGAAAAAGGGAGTAGTAAAGGGTCAGATGGTCAGGGCGGCCAAGAGGATCAGTGAAGAAGGGGACTTTATTGAAGAGTTGGAATTTATGGAAAATATGTTTTTAAATAGGGGTTATCTAAAAACTTTATGTGAAACAATTAAACAAGAAGTTAAAACCAAGAGACATGTAGGAATATATCAAGCCATACTATGTTATGGCTATAATAAAGAAATAAGTAAAATGAACAATGAAAACAAAGATCAGATACCCCTATACATCTCTGTATATGATGATTCTTCTCAAACTATAAAGAATATCGTTAAAAGAAATTGGGGCTTATTTATTAATGATAACATGATGGCACAAATATTTCAAGGACCTATCAAGTTTGTATATAAAAAGGATACATCTTTTAAAGAATACTTTGAGAACAACATGGAAGTACAGAGATATAAAACTTATAGACCCATAGGCAATTTTAAATGTGGAAGATGTACAACATGTAAGTATATCAATGACACAAAGGATAAACTTAAGATAAACTTGTATAATATTAAAATCAAAGGGCACTTTAACTGTCATACTTTAAATGTTATATATGTTGCACTATGTCAACAGTGCAAAGCATTTTATATAGGTAAGACAAGTAGAAAATTTAGGAGTAGAATTAAAGAACATCTTTTGGATATAAAGCATATGAAAACCACGAATGCCCTAGTTAGACATATTCAATTACATGCTAACCATAGGTTTAAATTTTGTGTCATTGATCATATATCTAATGATGCACAGGGAAGATATACAAAATATGATTTGGATGTACAGGAGTTAAGATGGCAGATTCTATTGAATGCCCACAATTGGCCGGGGTTGAATGAATATTGTACCATTAAACCCATCCTTATGAAGAATCATATTAAGGGTAGGTCATAGCATAGCTTAACATACTTCTAAGTTAAAATAAGTAATTAGGGAGGTGAAATATATTTAATATACTTTTTATGTACATTATAAAATAATAGATTGGGAAATGTATAGGTAGTTTTGAAAACCCAAAGGAATGACAAATACAATGGTACAAGTCATTTTATAAGATATGTATATATGTTTAATAATAAATGGTATTTATATAATTAGGGTGGTATGTTATACACATATACATGTATATTGAAGAGAAATAATAATAGACATTCACATATTGCATCATAATACATATTTATAATATCATATTAGTAATATATTAATTTTAGTACTTCACCTTTTTGTAATTTTTTATGTATTTTTTATGTAATTATTTCATTTCAATTCTTTCATTTAACTACACAAAATATATATAGTGAGTTTATAAGTATTATATGTGTTTTATATTTATTATGTTCACAGATTTTTAAACATTTTATTTTATTCAAAGTGATTTAAGCAGCATGTTTAACAATCTATTAATTAAACAATTGGGTGGACCTGTGTATATATAAGGGAAGCAGTAATTAGCTTAGTTATTCTGATGAAGTTAGTCTTGGCGGACGAAACCCGGGTAAATTATTGGATTGCAAATTGCTGCATTGACGATTGTGTTGTTCATCTGTTTTTGAACTTGGTTTTATAGAATAAACATCCACTATTGCTGTAGAAACTTGAAGAAACCTCTTCAGCGTGGATTTATTGATGTATGTATCAACAGTGGACATTTTTATGAAAGAGAGTACTGTGCATTAGCTGTGGTTTACCCCGACCGTGGAACATCCTGGTCGCTCATTACCAGTTTGTGTTTTACTTTTGGTCTTGTGCAACCATTACATGAACAAACAAATTTAATCCTGCTAGAACTACATACAGCAACGGGAGGTGGGTCAGTAGGGCTACTGATGCAGTGAAGAATTTGAACATCTACCATTATGCCCAAGTACAACTCACACAAATGTACTATGCTCATCATTTTCACTGCTGCAGTTGCCTACGGAGTAGAATACCACAGCTTATCCAACCAGGAAGGATCAGGGAGCCCTTGAAGAATGGTCCTAGAAAAGCTTACTCTGGACTTGGAAAAGGAATGTAGTTTGTATGTTTTGTAAATGTACGAATAGAGGATCAAAGGCAAATAAATATGGGTCAGACACAGGTGAGGATCACCTGCAAACAGTACTTTGAGGCCTCTGCAACACTTTGAATTCACCGCTTTCCAATACGCTATCATGAGATGCTAAGAATCTTGTGGAAAGTGCTTCAAGCAAATCCATTTCAGACAGTGTTACGATGACAGCCTTCCATAAACTACTTCATTCTTTCAAGATAAAGTTGCTCACGTACATCCAGAGTGAGTGTATAACCTTGTCTCCCTTGTTTTCACAATCTGGATAGAAAAAAAAACAGTTGTGTAAGAATGTACCACAACAGTAGATGTTCTACTGATCACTGGTGCAGTATTCCTAACATATGGGTTAGCACCACTGACATCAGGCCGAGGTACTAAAGTTTTATCCTCCCAGGGTCATACGTTTGACCCAAGACCTCAGCTCATATGCCTGGAGTATAAAGATGGATGTACAAGCATGGATCCTCAGACTATTTTCAAGCCAGTGCCTGAAGACTAACAAAAGGGGAAAAGACATGTCAGCTTGGAGGGGTGTAGCTAGAATACATAAAACTCCCTTCTTCCCATTTAACAGCAGAAGTTATAAAGTAAAGGGTTAGGAGAATAGGAAAATAGAAGTGAAGTAGAGAGTGGATGGAGGGTGTATGGAATTCTGCAAAAGTGATCAGTAGGACATCTGTTGTTAAGTTCTTATGCAACCATACCATAAGTATGTCCTTATTGAAATCACCGTTGCAGTATTCCTGATGCAAGGGTAATTCAAATAGCTGAAGGAGGGCGGAAGGGTGGCTGGTTACTGGGTAGAATTATCCAGCAGTCAGGAGAGGACTGATCTAACAAAGGATTCCCTGGACCCGCAGAAAGCATCAGTTTTGTACGGTTTGGTAAACGTGTACAGAAAACCAAGCGGCAGCCTCCAAGATAGACCTGCACTGAGAAATTCACTACCCTGGAATAATGTGCTTTAGAGCAATCAGTCATGGCATTACCATAGTACGAGTAGCACAAAGAGAGAAACTTGGAAATCTAAGCTACAATGCTTAGTTTGGAGACGGGCTGGGTCCGGCTTAGAGCTCAAATGATACAAACAGCTAGTCAGTCTTTCTGAAGGATTAAGTTTTGAGCAGATAAAATGTGAGCTGCCTGTGAATGCCCAGATAATGCAGGATTCCTTCTCTACCTCTTTTGTGGATTGAGAAAAAAAGTGGGAAGGTGAATAGCCTGACTGAGGAATAGTTTGCTCACTACCTTGGGCATGAAAAAAAATTAATCCCAGGAGTCACCATCTCTTTGTGAAAAAGAAGAAAAGGGGGAATGGCCATGAGAGCTTCTAGCTCAAACTTTCCTAGCCAAGGTGGGAAACAAGAGAAGGCAACTTTTCCCAAGTACAGAAGTAAAAAGAAGTGGATAATGTTGGCTCAAAAGAATGTAGTGTAATATTTCTAGTACAAACTTAAGATTCCAAGGGGAAAGATGGGTTTCCTTGGTGGGTTAAGAAACATGACTCCCTTGAGGAGAAGCTTGACCTCGTCCCTAGCCATAAATGGACAACTGAGAGGGAAGCAAGCTATGACAACTGAGCTTTAATAGGAATAGGCCAAACCTGAAAATTAGCTTGCAGAAAGAGTGCAGTACAGCAGGAGATTGTGGCAAAAGTGGCTCCTAACACCAACAGGAAAAATCTTTTCAATCTGTGTAAGATTCCTAGGACAGGGTCTCCTGGCTTCTGGTAGGACAAATGACCACTTCACAGAAGATATGTCTCTGTGGATGTAAAATCCTATCATCCAAAGGGGGTCAAGTTGAGAAATGGAAGATGTGATTGGAGCAGCAATCCTTTTTGCTTAGTTATCAGGTCTGGTTAAAGAGGTATTTTCATGCAACTTCCTGCACTGGACAAAAGGGTGCTAGTAAAAGGAGTATGGGTACTTTCTTTCATGCCTTAAGAAGAATTTCTAGAAGATGCAAACAGGTATAGAGGAACTTCCCTATCCACTCGAAGGAAAAGATACCGGTCCTCCAGGCTGTGGGGAAAAGGTTCCTGGGTGCAGAAGTAGGGTAAAGAGACGACTGCTAGCTGATGCAAACAGGTCAGCCTAAGGAATGCCCCACTGAAGGGTAAATGTGTGGAAAAATTCTGTTCAATGTCTATTCCTGGGGGTCCTCTAGGGATGCAGCATAGGGAGACTGCTAGCACACTGTCCTGAGAAGGGATGTATGTGGCTGTGATAATAATGCCCATCCCAATTGCCAAGTTCCACACATCCTGTGCTAACCTACACAAGACTTGGTGCTTCCTGTTTATGTACTACATAACTGTGGTGTTGTCTATGTACATGAGTGGACAGGGTTTCCAAAGACAGGCGAAGGTCTCAAAGGCTTGTAGAACAGCCCTCAATTCCTTCAGGTTGATACATTCCTTCAGAAAATAAGGTTGCCATTTTTACTGCACTCTGTGTGATCCTGTCCATGTCTCATCTGAAGAGTCTGTGTGAAGCTGTTGAAGAGGAGGTGGTGGTGTGAATGTAAGTCTTGAGTTGGGGATGACCTTGTCCTTCCACCACAGCAGCTCCTTTCTGACAGGAGGAGAATCAGGATGTCCAAGGGGTGACAGTGCTAGAACCACACAGATTTCAGGTATCACCAAATTTTATTCATGTGAAGTCTGGCCAGGGGGAGCATAGGGAAGGTGGCTGCCATGATCTACAAAGTTCTCAGCATCTCCCTTGATGAGCAGTGGGTTGTGGAAGACAGATTTTGTTAAAAATGGGACAGACCAAAACTTTTCCTGGGGGGAGGAAGGCTTGCATTTTCTTTGTGCCCAGTCTGCAGTCTAAAAAATAGATTCTGTATAGGGACCATGTGTGATTTTGTTTTACTTTACAATTACCTCAGTAACTGACAATTTGTCAACCAGTTGTTGGATGGTGAAACAGGTAGGCATCATTGATATTTATGGAAGCTAGAAATGCCAGAGGGAAGATGAGGGGAAAAAGTGTTTGTAAGGTTAACATTTTGAAAGAGGGGACTATGAGGAACTCGCTGAGATAAGAGGTCTAGAATTGATCCTCAGCGACCTACCTTCCTGGAACTAAGGAGGGAGTAAAAAACCTCTTCATTCTTGCCCTTGGGGAACAGGTTCTAAAGTGTCTGTTCTCGGAGGTCTTGGAGGAGTGGAGGGAAAGGGGGGGGCTGATTTTTTGGTGGAAGGGGAACTCCCCTGATGGTAGGCACCTTTTGCCAAACCATGAAGTACCCTTTCTTGATGATGATGCTTAACACCCAGAAGAGCTGAGTGACAAGTTCCCAGGAAGGGAGGGAAAAGGAAAGGGGGGCTTGGTTGCTCTAAGTCACGAGACAGAGCCCATCTAATCAGGAAAGGGCTGTTTAGTTATGTGGGAAGCAGAGGCAGGAGGAGGAAACTGTTGGGTTTTTGAGGTCTAGATTGTAGGGCTCTGGCTTGCCTATGTATGAAAGTTTGCTTTGCATGGTAATTATAAAATTTCGACACAGGGGGACACCAAAATTTACTTCAGATCTTTAAGTTCCTTACTTTTTTCTTGCAGAGATTTGAAGAGCACTGCAGGTGGTTTCCCAAAAAGGCAGTATTGTCCAAGGGGGCATCCATCAGTTTTGCCTTGATGTCCTCAGGTAGAGGCTGAAGTCTAAGCAAGGCAAATATTCTGAAGGCAGTATTGTCCAAGGGGGCACCCATAAGTTTTGCCATGATGTACTCAGGTAGAGACTGAAGTCTAAAGCCAAACAAATCTTCTGAAGGCAGAAGAGGAAGCAGTAGCTCAAGAGGAGGCTTCCACAGCATCATAGGTGCACTTTATAGGATGTCTGGCTACTTGAAAAGAGGGGGCAAGGAGGGAGGATGCCAGGGCCTTACTTTCAGAATCGGGCATGTCTGATATCAGTTTTGAAATCTGGGAAAGGAGATGCAAGTTGTACTTGTTCATGCGTCTCTGATAGTTTAATGCTCTGAAGGCCAGAGTAGCTGAGGTATAGATTTTCTTTCCCAGCCTCTCCAGCTATCTGCTATCCTTACCAGAGGGCAGCAGGGAGGAGGGAAAGAAGCTACCTGGAGGCTTTATCAAAGGCAACAGAAAGTGTCCTATTCTCGTGTTGCAGTATTCGCACACGAGGGATCCTCCTCCTCAGGTGTCCCAAATGTCTGGCTCATTTGTCAAAGCTTAAGGCTGGTTGGTGTGTGGGACGTCACATGCTGGGCTATAAACCTTGGGCCATAAATGTGACATCCGCATGCACAGACCTCATAAAGTACAGTTGTGTACACTTACCATAAATGTAGATGTTAGTGGGTTTTCATTGTTGCAGTCATCACATTTGGGCTATCCCTGCCAGGGTAGCCCTGGGCCAGCCCTAATACCAGAGGCTTAGTATTTCTGCGTCGGTTGCTGTCGCTTCAGGACTGATGTCAGGTCGTCAATAGAACAAAGTAAGGCAGCCAACGCCATTACATAAGTTTTTCTTGCCCTGTCAGGAGCCCCCAAGTGGGAGCCAGGATATGGTGGAAGAACCCCACCAGTAGAAAGTAAATACCAAAAAGTTCCTTGGAGGGAGGGAGAAAGAAAAAGGGGATGGAGGGAGGGAAACCAGGACTGCAACAGTGAACACACTAACATCTACATTTATGGTACTTGTACACAACTGTACTATGTTATTATTGTTTCACTGTTGCAGTCATCACATTTGGGTTGATTCCCAAAGCTGAGTAAAAGGGTGGAGGCAGTTAAGGAGACTAAGGGCTGGCTACGATGCCCTGCAAGACTGCAGTGGCAAAGCCTGTCCTGGATTTGGAGAAGATAGGCAGGTGGCAATGCTTCGTGAAGCTGTGAACAGATGTCCATGTGGCAGCCTCCAGAATGTCCCTGGTGGGGACACCTCTGTGGAGAGGTGGAGGCTGCTCTGATAGAGTGAGTCCTTACCCCCTTAGGGAGAAGGTTTCCCGTGTTGCTTGTAACAGAAATGGATGCACTGTGCTATCCATTTGGAAAAGGTTTGGATATGGCTTTGCCCACTGCAGCAAAGCTGACTAGCAATTGATCAGTCTTTCTGAATAGCTTAGTCCTGTCTAGAAAAAAATCTGAGCTGTCTGTGCACACCTAGAGAGTGCAGGATCCTTTCCCCCTTGTTTTGTGGGTTAGGGGAAAAGGTGGGCAAATGAATGGATTGGTTGAGAGCCACACTGGACACCACTTTGGGCATGAAGGATGGGTTAGTCCTGAGGGGCACCCTGCCAGCATGGAAGATGATGAAGGTCTCTACAGCCATGAGTGCTTGTAGCTCGGATACTCTTCTGGGTGAAGTGATGGCCAGAAGCAAGGCTGTCTTCCAGGAAAGAAACTTTAACTCTGCTGAAGATGCTGGTGCAAAGCAGGGGGGGGGGTGAGCTTTTCCAACACAAACTTTAGGTCCCAAGCTAGGGTAGGTGCACTTCTGGGTGGCCTCAAGTTGCTAGCCCCTCTTCAAAACTGTTTGATCAGAGGGTGTGAGAAAAATGGGTGCACAGTGTTGAAATGAATAGAGATAGCAGAGGCATGAATTTTAATAGAGGAAAAGGAGAGAACACTGTCTAGCAGGTCAGCTGGGTAATCCAGAATGAGAGGTAGGGAGGGCTGTGCCATATCGGCGACCTTAGCCTGAATCCAGGTGCAGAACCTTTTCCATTTGTCAGCATAAAACTTTCTAGTGCTAGGGCATCTGGCCTCAAGTATAACATCTAGAATTTGTTTACTGAGATTGGCAGCTTGATCAGTGGTCAGGGAATAACCCAGGCTGCCAAACTGAGAGTCTGCAATTGGGGATACATGAATTCCCCTTCCCTCTAGGTCAGGAGGGTTGGGGTCTGAGGGAGATGCCGTGGTGGCAGTGGGGACAGGCTGCGCAGCACTGGGTACCAGTGCTGGCGAGGTCAGTCTGGACCAATCAGAATGGTCCTCTGTTTTTCCTCCCTTATTCTGAGCCAGTACCCTGGTTATGAGAGACAGTGGGGGAAATGCATAGACCGAGAGGTTGACCCAAGGGAAGGACAGGGCATCCACTTTCCAGGCCCTGCAGTGAGGTTCCCTGGTGTAGAACTTGCTGAGCTGATGGTTGGAGTGGGAAGCAAAGAGGTCGACCTTCGGGGTACCCCATTTCTGAGTTATTATGGTGAAGGTTCTTTGGTCTAGCTGCCACTTGTGTGGTTCCAAAAGATTTCTCCTTATGTTGTCTGCCAGAGAGTTTAGAGAGCCTGGCAGGAATTGTGCTAACAGGTGTAGCTGCAAGGCTGAGGCTGTGTGCCAAAGGGTCATGGCAAGCCTGCATAGAGGGGTAGGAGAGAGTCCCTTCCCTGCTTGTTGATAACTGCATTGTCTTAATTTTGCCTGACTGAATTATTGTTTGCCTGACTGAATTTTATATATTTTGTGGCATTGGTTAAGGTTTCTCATCTGTCAGGAACCCCCCCCCCCACCCTTTTCTTGTAGGGCTGCTATAGTTGGTGGCTTTGCAGTTGCCTTCCCCTACTGTAAACTTGATCTGGGACACCCCTCCCAGTCTGGTGTTCACTCTACTTAATACAGACAGAACATCTGAGAAAGCCAACCCACTTAGGATCTTAACCTCTGCTCCTCCTTCCTCTCTCCTTGCATTTTACTATATTATATATATTACATAAATTGCACTGTATTTTGCTTTTACCTTTTCTTAGAAGTACTCAACTGTATTTATTCTGCTGCATTTATTACTGCTTGGTAGTAGCCTGATTAAATTGCAACTGTTATTCTAAGCCTTTTGGTTTAAGCACTTGGGCTTCAGACCAGTTTTATATTAAAGGGGTTTGTGGTCTGCAATGTTGTGGCAAGACAGGTAGCTTACATCCTTCTAAATTGGGAATTACGCTTAGTGTTATTCTAAGAGTGCATAAATTCTAGTTTAAGCACTTGGGCTGCTGGCCAGTTATTTTACATTAAAAAGGTGTGGTTTGCACTCTTGTCGGAGGAGAGATTAGATTCTGCCCTTCTGAGCTGGGAGTTTCTGATTAAAGGATTATTGTGCCTGCTTACTTGAACCGTTTCTTTCCAAAATTGGTGCGCCTTGTTTGCTGTAGCATAGACTAGATTCAGGCATGCTGAATCTAGCTTTGTATAACTTGAGCACTAATCCAGGCTATCTTTTTTGAAGAAAGTTCCCCTGCAAAATAGCGGCAGGAGTGTGCAGTTAGAACTTGTCTGACTGAAGACTGCTGGACCAGGGCACAGTTCATAGGTAGGTACTAGGCTATTGGCCATAGGACCTATACAAGCCTAGCCAAAAAGGTACCCTGGCTTTCGCCACCCAAGAAAATTATTTTCCTGTGCCACTGTCAAGCAGAACCACAGAAGTGATCTCCGGGGTGAATTTCATATTACCCCCATCCAATCATCAAGATTTTTCTTGAGTGCTAATGAGGAGCTCAATTTGACATAGATAGGTAGTCTATTCCAGAGTATGGGAAGTCTCTGGGACAGGAATCTATCCCTCCAGCATGTTCTGTTTATTGTGGTGACAAGGTTTAGGACCCTAGAGCGTGCAGCTCAGAGGGATTGGGTTTTCTTTAAGTGGAGCATGTCCAACAGCTCTGGGTTTGACACAGCTGTGTATGTTAGGCAGAGATCGCCTCTGAGTAGGCGATATGCGACGGAGTAAAGCTGGAGTTTTTTGAGACGGTCTGCGTAAGGCATCTGTTTGAGGCCAGTAATCCTCTTTGTGAGGTATTTTTGCGGCCTTTCCAGTTGTTGTAGATGTCTTGTGAGGTACATACCAAAAGGGGTGATGTACTCTATAATGGGTCTAATGAGTGATGAGTAGAGGGGAACAATGACCTCTTTTTCTGGATGAGAAACCTTTTGTGATAGGTGTGCCACGTAGAAGAATTTCCTGACCACTGTTGCGATGTGATCAAAGGAGAGACTACAGTCCACCTGTGTCCCAAGGTCTCATCACACTTTCGGTGTCAAGTAGACTGCCGCCTATGTGGTAGTTCATGGGTACAGAGTTTTTACCAGTGGGGATGACAATACACTTTTTGGCATTGAGCTTAAGACCATGTCTTTGACACCAGGCATCTGTCTCAGTGAGGCCCTTTTGTAGGATGTCCACATAGTTAGGAGTTTCGATTATGGCTCCTAGTTTGCAGTCATCTGCAAATTTAGTTAGCCAAAGACCTTCTGTGTTAGCCTGTACTTCAGAGAAGTAGACAGCAAACAGGAGAGGACCCAGGACTGAACCCTGTGGTACTCCACTTGTTACTGGTCTGAAGTCAGATTTGGAGTTTGCTACTTTCACAGTGTGGGTTCTGTCAGTAAGCCAGTTGGCAACTCATCTTGTGACATAAGGATTTATACCCAGTTTAGTGAGTCTATCTATAATTGCAGAGTGGGGGATGGTGTTGAACGCCTTGGCGAGATCTAGATAGGCTGTGTGAACCATCTTACCCTCATCTATGGCTTTGGTGACTACTTCAAAGAAGTCTATCAGGTTTAGGAGATATGATCTGCCTTTTACAAACCCAAATTGTGTGGGGTCCAGAGTTTGTGGAGATCTCCAATGTCTTTATGAGTTCCACGATGATACTTCCATGGCCTTGCAGACCAGGCTCGTGTTTTGAGCTTTTTTACTGGTTAATTGGGTAGCTTGTTTAAATCAGTTTGCTCGTTTTTCTATTGTTATATAAATAAAAAAAATGCACTTTTTTCATCTGCTTTTACTGTATGTGTGTTTCTTCCTACTTTACTGCATTTATTCTGCTGCATTTATTACTGCTTGTTAGAAGCCTGATTAAATTGCAATTGCTATTCTATTGTGCCTGCTTATTTGAACTTTCTTTCTGAAATTGGTACGCTTTGTTTGCTGTAGCATTGACTAAATTCAGACCTGCTGAATCCAGCTTTGTTTGTATAACTTGAGCACTAATCCAGACCATCTTTTTTGGAGAAGTCTCCCATGCACCCTAGTGGCAGGAGTGTCCAGTTAGAACTTGTCTGATCGAAGACTGCTGGAACGGGGCTCAATCTTTAGCTTTTTATTGGTTAATTTGTTTAAATTAAATTAGTTTGCTCATTTGCTTTTATATTACAAAAAAAAAAAAAAAAAAAAAATACACTATGCATCTCCTCTTAGCTAGGGTTAAACTATTCCTGGTGCCATAAAGTGTGCTCTTCAAATTTTCCCTTAGAACTAGCCACTTTTTTAGTTTTAGCACTTAAATCTGTTTCTTTGAGCTCAGCACTTGCTCAGAACTCGTAAGCACTAAATAAGCTACAAATTACTACAGCACTCAACTTTCCTCACTTGTCTAGAGAAAAACAGTTTTTAGTACTTAATAAATAAGCACCTATCCAGGCATGTCTAAGAGTCAGCTCCCAGTGTTTTCTCCTGTCTACCTGATGAATTTGGGCATCTTGGGCAATGCAGCAATTACCTCATGTACACAGACATCCCTCTCCTCCTACCACCAAACACTACAACCTATGAGGGATGCACTTATATGGCCTAACTGGAAGCAAAGCTCTCTCTGTCCAAGACTGGACTAGACAGTCAAGAGAAGGTAAACAAACCACACCACACATCACATAGTCCCTCAAAATCTACAGCACCAAAACACACACACAGCAACACAACACACACACCTACATTTGCGGAGGTTCTCAATAAAAATCTGCTCAAGCAAGTGAGACCTCCAAAGCAGAAATGCATGCAACCTCCACTCCCCAACACAACCCAAATGACACACAGCCAACAAACTCAGTGTGCCACTCAACCACAGCCCATAAGGCATAACAACGTACCCAACACTCTAGTCATAGGTGCCTCTGTAGTCAGGCACACAGATGTCCCACTCACCAGGCTAAACAAGGAGAAAGTTACTGTTAGCTGCCTGTTGGGTGCCAAGATCCGTCACTTAACACATGTACTCAGGTCACTCCACAAGTATAAATATGACTCTGTCATTATCCATGATGGTATGAATGACCCGAGACGTACCTCCCTGGCCTACATGTAGAGAGACATGGAAGAGCTCTCCGATCTTGTCGCACAGGCAGGTATGACCCTAGCCCTGAGTAGCATCCTGGCATCGCAAATGATACCACAGCACAAGGACAAAATGATGGACTTCAACAATTGGCTAAGCTTCTGGTGTCATTCTAAGGGGATCCAGTATCTGTCTGCCTGGGATGACATGGGCAGACCACGATGCTTTGCCAGAGATGGCCTGCACCTGTCACCCTTGGGATTCCAGATAATGGTTAAGACCCTTGCCAACCCTACAGTGCCTATTTTAGGCAAGGTTCAAATGACAAATTCACCACCGTAACAGGTACAAACAAGCAAAATCTGAGGGTACTGCTACTCAATGCTAGAAGTCTAAACCTCAAAATGCATTCACTTGAGGCACTCCTTAAAATGGAGAACATAGACATCTGTGCAGTGACAGACCTGGATCAAGGCTCCAGAGAGCACCCCTGCATTACCAGGCTCTAATTCATACCACACTTTTCGGCCACCTAACCGGGACCAAAGCACTAAATGGGGAGGCGAGTCCATATTCATTAAGGATATCCACACCTCCAGGCTAGATGCTCAGCATAATGCATCCGAGATTATCGAAGTGCAGGTAACACTGGACAAGACCCCAATCCAAATTGTAACTTGATACAGATCCCCCACTATGCCCCAAGAATCCCACTCCTCATTTCTTGATACACTGGAACATATTAGGGTACAACCCAAGACCCAACTAATGGGCAATTTCAACTACCCCACCATTACCTGGGAAAACTACTCATGTACCATCTCTTTTATGCAATGTTTTCTTTTATTCATAAATTCCAACGCCTTGGATCAACTTATCCACAACCCAACCAGGGGCAGCAATATCCTAGACCTGGTCATTACCAAAATGGCTACAGCTATGGCCACACCAGAGGTCAATTCCTCGTTGGTCAGATCCGACCACAAGCTAATCAGCCTAGACATCCACATCCCGCTCCCACCCCCCGATTAGGGAAACCACCGTAAAAAAATTCTGCAAAGCCAACTTCATGCTTCTTAAGAGAGAAGTGGCAAACTTCACGACACCCATGCAGACACAACAGAGGTACGACTGCTGAATCCTACACAAATGCACTTTATAAGCACTTACACGAGTGCATGGATTGGGCTATCCCTAACAGAACCAAGATGCTATCCCTCCAAAAAAAGGAAGCCAATCTGGTAGTCCCCTGCCATAAAACAACTCTACAACATAAGAAACTGTTGCAAAAAAAGAGTAAAATCCCATGACTGGAAGAATTCCCTGGTCAGCCTCAGTAAGAAGCTGAGATCCCTCAAAATCCTCCAAAGCTAGTTATGAAAACAAAAATCGCCACTGATTCTAACAACCACAAAGCATTCTTTAGCTATGTCAAGAATCTCAAAGGCAACACTCAGATCTGCTCCAAGTTACAGCACAATGGCACTAAATATACAGAACCAACTGATACTGCCAACATCCTGGCACCCACCCTCACCCCATAAAGGGCCCATCTCTATACCAGAAGAATGGAAAGTTCCTGTAATCACGGCTGCACAGGTAAAAAAACACTCTCCAAAGCCAAGAACACAGCATCCATGGGACCCAACAACATCCCAGTCTGCATTCTACATGAACTACAGAATGAACTGGCACCCCACCTAAGCACCATGTTCAATCATAGCCTCACCTCAGGCTTTGTGCCCAATGAATGGCGCACAGCGATGGTTATCCCACCCCACAAAGGGGGAGATATCACGGACCCCCGGGAACTACCGCCCCATTAGCCTAATGAGCCTGGTCTGCAAGGCCATGGAACGTATAATCATGGAACTCAAAGACATTGGTAATCTCCAACTTTGGATCCCACCCAGTTTGGGTTTGTAAAAGGCAGATCATGTCTCCTAAACCTGATTGACTTCTTTGAAGCAGTCGCCAAAGCCGCAGAAGAGGGTAAGGTGGTTTACACAGCCTATCCAGATCTCGCCAAGGCTTTTGACACCATCCCTCACTCTGGAATTATAGATAAACTCACAAAACTAGGTATAAATCCCCATGTCACAAGATGGGTTGCCAACTGGCTCACTGACAGACCCCACACTGTGAAAGTAGCAGACTCCAAATCCGACTTCAGACCAGTGACAAGTGGAGTACCACAGGGTTCAGACCTGGGCCCTCTCCTGTTTGTTGTCTACTTTTCTGAAGTACAGGCCAACACAGAAGGTCTTTGGCTGACAAAGTTTGCGGATGACTGCAAACTAGGAGCCATAATTGAAACTCCTAACGATGTGGACATCCTACAAAAGAGCCTCACTGAGACAGATGCCTGGTGTCAAAGCCATGGCCTCAAGCTCAATGCAAAAAAGTGCATTGCCATCCCCTTTGGTACAATCTTTGTACCCATGAGCTACCACATAGGTGGCAGTCTACTGAACACCGAAAGTGTGATAACAGACCTTGGTACATGGGTGAACAGTAGTCTCTCCTTTGATAATCACATTGCCACAGTAGTCGGGACATACTTCTATGTGGCACACCTCATCATCATCATCAAAGGTTTCTCATCCAGAAAAAAAAAAAAAAAAAAAAAAAGAGGTCATTGTTCCCCTCTACTCCTCACTCAGACCCATTAGAGTACAATGCCCTTTTTTGGTATGTACCTCACAAGACATCTACAACTGGAAAGGCAGCAGAAATACCTCACAGAGAGGATTACCGGCCTCAAACAGATGCCCTAAGCAGACAGTCTCAAAAAACTCCAGCTTTACTCCATCGCATACTCCATCGCATGCTCCATCGCATATCGCCTACTCAGAGGTGATCTCTGCCTAACATACAAAGCTATGTCAAACCCGGAGCTGTTGGACATGCTCCACTTAAATAAATGCCAATCCCTCCGAGCTACAAGCTCTAGGGACCCAAACCTTGTCACCACAATAAACAGAACATGCTGAAGGGATAGATTCCTGTCCCAGACACTTGCCATACTCTGGAACAAACTACCTATCTATATCAAACAAAGCTTCTCGTTAGCACTCCAAGAAAAATCTTGATTGGATGGGAAATAGGAAATTAACCCCGGGGATCACCTCTGTAGCTCTGCTCGACAGGGGCACAGGAAAATAATTTTTTTGGGTGGCGAAAGCCAGGGTACCTTTTTGGCTAGACTTCTATAGGCCCTATAGCCGATAGCCTAGTATCTACCTATGTACCTATGAACAGTGGCGTTTGTCTGTTTTGATCAGGAGAGTCCCTGGGGAGAAAAGGAGCCTGAAAACCGTCAATGCATGCTGGACAGCTAACATCTCTTTTTGGTTGATGTGCAGATTATTTAATGTGGGCTCCACTGGCCCTGTATGCACCTGCTGTCTCAGGTGTGCACCCCAGGCATAGTCTGATGAGTCTGTGGTGAGGGTCTGGGCGGCAAGGGGTGTTGAGAAAGGTACTCCCTTGTAACGGGAGCATGCGGCTTTTTAGGTACCATTGAAGTTTCCTCATATGCAGTCTGGCATATGGAATGAGTAGAATGCAAGATGCCATGAACCCTAGAGCTTGCAGGATTTTCCTTGCAGATAACTGGAGTTTGGTGGCTAGTTGAGAGAAGTAAGCTGTCAGGTAAGTTGGCTTTTCTGGTGTAAGAAATGCCATCTGGGATGCTGTGTCCAGGCTTGCTCCCAGGAACATAATCCTTTGGGTGGTACTAGTTTGGATTTCTTTTTGTTGATAGTGTATCCTAGGAAGGTCAGTATGGACTTTACAAAGGTCAGGTGCTTGAGCAACTTTTCCAGACTGTCTGAATGAATTAAGCAGTCTAAGTATGGGCAAATTTGTATATTTGTCTACAAAAGGTAATGGCGGGAGCCAGACATTTTGTGAAAACTCTGGGAGCAGTAGATAAGCCAAAGGGAAGCGCAGAGAATTTAAAGTGCAGAGATCCTGCCCTGAAACGTAGATATTTCCTAAATGATTCCCTGATAGGAATGTGGAGGTAGGCCTCTCTTAGGTCTAGGGTGGCTAGCCACGCATTCTTGGATAGCATAGGTAGTAGTTGCTGGAGGGTGAGCATTTTGAATTTTGGTATCACCAGGAAGGTGTTTTAGAATGGATAGATTGAGGATAGGGTAAGACTGGAGTAGAAACTTTGGCCTATCTGTTCTGCAGGAACGTGCTCTATTGCCCTCAGAGAGCAGGCAAAGGACTTGCTTGTTTGCCTCTGCCCACTGGTTTGAAGGAAGATCTGAGAACCCTTTTGGGGTTGGGAGGGAGTGGAAAGAAAATTTGTATCCCTGGAACACTGTTGAGGACCCAGCGGTCATTGGTAATGGTGGCCCAGGTGCTTGCATGGAAGGAGAGTTTTCCTCCTAGGGGCAAGTGCAGGTGGACAGAGGGAGGGGGAGAGTCATTGTGAGTTCCTACCAGGAGGGAGTGGCTTTGCACACCCTGGTTTGGTAGTGGGAAGAACTCAACTGCTTTGATCTCTGCATTCCCTGTGACTGCCGTCTTGGGAGGTCTGCTTCCCTGGGGTCTGGGCTGAATTGACCTGGAGGGGGCAGGAAAGGAACAGTGCTTGGAGGGGAAATGCCTACTGAACCTGGGTGGCTGGACCTATTAAAAATCCTTAACTGTCTGCAAAGATTTAGCCTTTTCTTCCATCTTTTTTAAGACCTCCTCTGCCTTGGTGCCAAATAAGTTGTCTTTGTGCAAGGGTGAATCCAATAATTTAGATTTGACATGGTCTGGCAAGGGCTGTTCCTTAAGCCAAGCACGCCTTCTAAGGACAGAACCAGTTACTGCTGCCCTGCAAGAAGCTTCTAGGGCGTCAAAACCACAGTGTAAGGAGTGCTTAGTTATTTGACTTGCAGAATGCATTGATTGCTGTAACTATTTTCTGCACAAGCAGGAAAGGATATTTTTTGTTTGACGAGTTCCAAGGCATGTTGCTGAAATTTTAGCATATGGAACTGACAATTTAGAGCTCTGAAAACAAGAGTAGCCAAGGTGCATACTTTTTTACACCATCTGTCCAGTGCTCAGGAATCCCTATCTGAAGGGATGTGATTCTTAGCAGAAGATGATTTAATTCCTTTAGGCCCTTGAGAAATAACCTCAGGGTCAGCAGTAAGATTTTTGAAAAGAAAAGTGCGACAGTCAGGGACTCTACCGGTCAGGTTTTCTGGGAGCAGGAGGGAGGGTGTCAGGAGTCAAACTAGATTTCATAAAAACATCATCCACAACATCCCGTACAGGGGGAAATGGCCGGGGGTCTGTACTGTGGAAGATCTAAGAATTCTCTATGTCTCTTTTTAGACTGAGGGTAGTCCTGACATTCCCATTGGAAATGCTCCCTTAAAGTATGAAGGTTTTCCCCACAGGAAAAGTCCTCGGGTGGAGAGGCTGAAGGAATGGATTCCTCTGCAAAAGAATCCTCATAGGCAGAGATGGGTTGCATATCTTCATATTCAGATGCATCAGAGTAATCAGACTCCTGTTCAGATTAAAACTACTGGGAACAGATCTCTCTCTTTTGGAAGGGGTAGCTAGGAATTATAAGGTCTTCTGCCATTTTAAACATTTGAGACTGAGGCAAGGAAGCGGGTGTCTGAGATTGGGTCATCAGTTTCTTGGGTGTGGTTCATACCCTGGGCCTTAGAAACTGGTGGAGTGAGCTTTTATACCCTGTGGGAGCAAATAGTTGTTCTAATTCAACATGCGATGTCTTGCTTGGAGATTGCCTTGCACAAGGCCCAGGGATGGAAGGAAATCAAAAGCTGATTAGATTTCCTAATGGATTTGGTTTTGTCTAGGTAAAACCTTAGCTGTCTGAACATCCAGGGAGTGGAGTATCCTCTCACTTTCAATGGTGGGAGAGGGAAAGAAGGTGGGTCGGTGAATAGATTGGTTTAGGGACAGATCGTTGACCACTTTGGGCATAAAGGAAGGGTCGGTTCATAGGGTTACCCTGTCCTTGTGGAAGGTGGTGTATGGAGGGCAGGACATTAGGGCCTGTAATTCTGACACCCTTCTGGCTGAAGTTATAGCCATTAGCAGAACCGTCTTCCATGTGCACATTTGTAGAGTGGCCGAACTGGCAGGTTCAAAAAAACATTGCGTTAGTTTTTCCAAGGATGAAATTCAGGTCCCAGGGTGGTGGATGGGATTTCTTGGTAGCCTGATGTGCAACACCCCCTTTAAGAATAGCTTAACATCGATCCTGGCTAGTAGGGGAGGGTCTAGAGGTAGGCAGGCAGAGATTGCTGAAAGATGGACTTCATTGAAGAGTATTGAAGTCCCCCCTTGACTAATTGACACACACCAAGAACTAGGGGTGGATCTGCAAAGCATGGATCCCTTGCCCAGACACCAATTGGAAAATCTTTCCCATTTAGCTAAGTAAGAGTTCCTTGTAGTAAGTTTCCTGGTTTCCCTCAGGACTGAAAGCACTTCCTCTAAGTAGTGGTACCTGAAGGGAATTAGATCACCTACACAGTCAGTGCCAACATCTGCAGGTGTGGGTGAATGAGAATTCTCTTTTATTGTGTCAGAAAGTCCACCGTGTAGGGTAACGTGGTAATTTCCCATGGCTAGATTGAGAAGTAGGGAGAACCAGTGCTGCCTTGGCCATTAAGAGGTCACCAGCAAGATTTTTTTGGTTAGTCTCTCCTAATTTCCAGGAGGAAGTTTTGAATTAATGGGAAGGGTGGAAAGGTGTACAGAAACCTCCCCTTCCAAGAAATCCTGAATGCGTTTCCTCTCCAAGCTAGTGGGGAGTGGGTTTTGGAGAAGAAAGTCTGTGGTGGTCTGTTCTGGGGGGAGGCAAACAAATCTACTTGGTGTGCCCCACCGGTGGACAATATCTAAAAATACATTTCTGCCCAGCATCCATTCGTGATTTGGAAAGGATGTCCGGCTGAGAAGGTCTGCTAGTTTGTTGTCCTACGAGGGAATGTAGGATGCCTGCAGGGACAAATTGTGTTGGGAGACTAGGTCCCAGATTAGTAAGGTTAGTCTGCAGAGGTGGTACGCCTTTGCCCCTCCTGCTTGTTGAGGTACCACACACAAATGTGGTGTTGTCTGTTATTTTGGGAATACCTAGTTGTAAGAAGGGAAGGAAGGCTTTTCAGTGCCAGAAGGACTGCTGTCATTTCCCTCACGTTGATGCGTTTGTTATTTAGGGAAGGGTGCCACTGTGCTTCAACCCTGAAGTTTGACAATGTTGCTCCCCATCCTAGGTCTGATGCATCTGTGTGCATGAACTTGTTTGGGGGTGGGTAACTGCAGCAAAAGGCCAAGGTGCAACTGAACTTGCTGAAACCACCATTTTAGCTCTGAATGTAGGCAGGGCAAAGGTGTGACTTCTTGTTTTAAAGGATGCTGGTGTTGTGACCATACATTTTTTTTAGATACCACTGCAGCTTTCGCATGTGCATTCTGGCTAGTGGTAGCATAGGAATAGTGACTGCCATTAGGCCCAGAGTTCATAGGAATTGCCTTTCAGTTATCTGTTGAGTCTGCTTAAGGGTTTTGAAGTGGGAGGACACACTGTCCTGGGTAAGAAAGGCTTTCATTATGTCTGTCCTGATACTGCAACCCAAAAATATCTGCTCTTGCGCTGAGGTCAGGGAAGACTTTGGGAGGTCAAGGGTAAACACCTGATTTTGTAAAAGGGACATGGTGTATAGCAGATGGGCTGACAGGGTTTCTTTGCAGTCTGCCAGGATCAGGATGTCGCCTAGGTAGGGATAAATCTTAATTCCCTGCAATGGGCAATAGCAGGGGCCAGGCATATTGTGAACACTTTGGGATCAGTGGACATGCCAAAAGGACAAGGCAGTAAATTGGAAAGGAGAGGAGAGCCCAGAGAAACGTAAACATTTCCTGTGGGAGGGTAGTATGGTTATGTGCAAGTAGGCTTCTCTTAGGTCCAATGTGGCCATGAAAGCCTTGGTAGGAATGAAGGGAAGGAGGCTTGGGAGCGATAGCATTCTGAAGGTGGGTACCTTTAAGAAAAGATTTAAGAAGGAAAGGTATAGAATAGGTCTCCATGGTCCATCCTTTTTGGGGGACCAGGAACAGTCGGAGAATAGACGCCTTTTCCCTCCTGTCCTGAGGGGACAGGTTCTATGGTACCCAAGTTCAGAAAGTCTGTCAGGACTTGCGGCAAAAGATGTTTTGATTTCTGGGGGAAAGGGAATGCTTCTTAGGGGTGGCCTTTCTTTCCAGAAGTATCCTTTTTGGATGATGGCCAACACCCATCTGTCTGTGGTGATGGTTTTCCAAAAGGCGAGGCAGTCAAACTGGCAGAGAGAGGTAGGGGGCAAGGCAGTCATGCACTGTTGGGGACTCCTCTGTCTTGAGAGGGCTGCCTACGGGGAGGCTGAGGGGCAACGGGCCTGGAAGTGGTTTGTCTTCTGGTACCTCTTCTAGGTCTGGAAGAGGTGGATCCAGTAAGGGTTGGGTTATGTCTGACAAATGTGGCCTTGGCCAGGTAGTTCCTGTAGTATTTGGGGATGGGGGACACCAACAAATGTTTGGTGTCTTGTAATTCCTAACTTTTCTTGCAGGTTTTTGAACAGATCTGCAGATTGTTTTCCAAAGAGGAAAGTGGGGTCCAGGGGGGCATCCAAGATCTGAGACTTGAAGTCCTCTGGTAAGTGTTGAAGTCTAAGCCAGGAATATCTCCTAAGAACAGAGGCAGACGCTGCAGAGCGAGCAGAAGCTTCTGCAGCATCATAGCTGCATCTAATTGTGTGTCTGGCCACTTGGGCAGCCAGAGAAAGTTTAGAGGAGATGTCAGCTTTTGTAGGGCAGTCAGGAGTACTGGCCAGCAAGGTGACAGCTTGCCAGGCCCAAAGCATATCTGGTCATGAGTCTGACAGCTGATGGCTCTAAAAGCCAGTGTGGAAGAGGTATAGACCTTCTTAGCAATCCTATCCATAGATTTGCTGTCTGTCAGTGGATAAGAGTGAGGCAGACGGAATGAGTCTGGATTGTTTATCCAGATATGTGGCAATAACAGCTGGGACTGCCGGCGGTGGGAGGTTTGACTAAGAATTTTTGGTCATCAGGCACCTTGTAGAAGCGGTCTGGGAGTTTAGGGGCAGGTGACTAAGAATGTGGCTTCTTTGATGCAGAGGCAAAACCATTTAAGTATGCAGGAATGACAGGTGGGATAGCAGATGGTGAGGGTGATTCGACCTGTAAAAGTTCAAAGTACCTCTTCTGAGTTTCAGACATTTCAGAGATGGTCCCATTTGAAAAATTCTTTCATTTTGGTGATAGTTTCACCAAATGTAATATCTTCTGGAGAAGAGTCTCCCTCAATAGATTCTTCATCTGGGGAGTAGTACTCCTGAGGTGAAGCAATTTGGGAGGTGTAAGAAATGGATTCCTCATAGGAGGAGTAATAGGTGTCTTGCGCTTCTTCCCTGTCCTGAGAGGCTGGAGGAGGGAGAAAAGCAGCAAAAGCAGGTCTAAGGCTTAGCAGTGATAGAGTAGAGGGAGATGTGGCTAAGGGCCATAAAGGCCTGCATCAAGGAGGAAATGAAGGACTGCCAGTCAGGTAGGCCTTCTTTGGTCATGGCAGAATGTTTGTTTTTTTTTGTTTCTTTTTGGATGGTGTGGACATAGGCGTAGGCCTGGAGTCGGATGACGATCTAACAGTATTAGCATCCGGAAGAGGAATCCTCATCAGAAGCTCTTTTAAGTCTGGTTCCCCCTCGACCTGGACGGTAGTTAGGGTCTGGGCCGGCTCCGGGGCCATGCCAGTCGTCGGCTGCAAAATGACTTCTACTAAAGTCCCCTCTGAAGTAGATGGGTCTTCCGAGCGTCCCTCAACTCCTAAAATCGGAAGATGGCGGGGTGTCTGGTGGTGGAGCAGCAGAGGGTCTAGGAAACTTGGCCTTCTTACATGGAGGTTCTGGCGAGGCCTCCGAGGTGGGATCCTTCCTAAGGGCTAATCGTTTAAGCCATTAGCTCTCCAAGTAAAGATTGAGTGGCCAGACAGCTGCGCAGGGTCTTAAGTACAAACGATTAACAAATGGAACAGACGTTGTGGTTGTGCTCCCAGCCTAAGCAAAAAACACAGCAGTCGTGCGAGTCTTTATGGGGAATTTGGCACCTGCACTGGCATTTACCCATTTTTAATGACATTGGCTATGGCTAGCTAGAGCAAACCAAGCTTTAGTAAGGTATTTAGTAGAAAAAACCCCAACGTGGTACTAGGCTTTTTAGGCATTTGCGTTGAAGGAGCGAAGCACACGATGCGTCGGTCTGTGGTTGAAAAGTTCTGAGGTCTGTGCGCAGATGTCACATTTAAGGGTTTATGGCCCTACATGTGATGTCCCAAGCGGCTGCAACAGCCAAGCTGAAGTATGGGTCACCTGGGGTGGAAAATCCCACAACAAGAATACTGCAACATAGAGAATAGGAGGACATGAGGGAATTTTAACAAGTGTTACTGGATTCTACAAATCCCCCAGGTATTAACAACAAACTTTTGATTAGTCTGGAGTACTTGTGTTACATTACATAGTTTCATGGTATGTTCATAGGCGTGTACTAGGCTAACAGTCCTGGAGCCTTTGCAAGCCTAGCCCACAGAATTGCCCTGGCATTGTGCTGCCCGACATTAGTTCCCAGTGCCTCTATCAAGTAGAGGCACTGGAGTGATCTCGGGGTGAACTTTCTATTACCCATCCATTCAAAATTTCTCTTGAAGGACAGCAAGGTGCTCTGCTTGATATGTATGGGAAGTCTATTCCAGAGCATGGGCAGTCTGAGTGAGGAATCTGTCCCTCCAGCATGTTCTGTTGATTCTGGTAATGAGGTTGAGGTCTCTGGAATGTGTGGTGCGGAGGGATTGGAATTTCTTAATATGTAGCATTTCTAACAGAGCTGGGTCAGACATGGCTTTGAAAGTCAAGCAGAGATCGCTTCTAAGTAGGCGATATGAGACCGAGAATAGCTGGAGTCTTGAGTCCATCCGTGTAGCACATGTTTAATGCCAAGGATCCCCTTCGTGAGGTACTTCTGTGGCATCTCCAGCTGTTGCAGGTGTCTAGTGATGCACATGCCAAATGGGGCATTACACGCGATTGGTCTAATGAGGGAAGAGTAGAGAGACAAAATGACCTCTTTCTTTCTGAATGCAAAACCCTTGGTAATGAGATGTGCCACATAGGACTTTTTAACCACAGTGGCAATGTGATGGTCGAAGGAGAGGTTGCTGTCAACCTACATCCCCAGATCTCTTAAAATGACTTCATTGTTCAGTGGGCTCCCATCGATGTGGTAGTTAATGGGAACTGAGTTTTTACCAAAGGGGGATTACAAAACATGTTTTGGCATTAAGCTTAAGGCCATGGTTTCGACACCAGTCATTGGTCTCAGTGAGGCCTTTCTGTAGGATGTCTGCATCACTTGGGGGAGTTAATAATGGCTCCCAGCTTGCAGTTATCTGTGAACTTGGTCAGCCAGAGTCCCTTTGTGTTGGCCTGGACTTCTGAGAAGTAGATGCCAAACAGGAGAGGACCAAGGACAGATCCCTGTAGGACTCCACTCGTGACTGGTCGGCAGTGACTTGGAGTTCACTACTTTCACACTGTGTTCTGAGCCAATTTGAAACCCACCTAGTGATCTAGGGGTTGCTGCCTAGTTTGGTGAGTTTATCAATAATTCCCAAGTGCGGAATGCTATCAAAGGCCTTGGCCAAATTGAGGTAGGCACCTTCATCCACAGCCCTGGTGACTGACTCAAGGTAGTCAAACCAGGTTGAACAGGCATGATCTCCCTTTCACAAAGCTAAAAGTACAGTTTTGTACCTACCATAAATGTAGATGTTCGAGGATCCCATTGCTGCAGTCCTTACTATTGGGTATAGTCCGCATCCAGTCGGCCCGAATACCAGAGTATAAGGCTGACGTCGGTCAGGGCGCATTAGACTGACGTCAGTACGTCAGGGTACTAATGCGCATGACCGACGTCATATCCTCAGTCTTTTCTTGCCCCAGATGTCAGAAGACCCTAAAAAGACAAGGCCCAAAATACCTGCACCAAAAATATGTACAAGATATACAAGAACATATACAAAAAATATAAGCATGAAACCTCACCTACACAACCACCCCTAAACACAGAGGGGAAGGAGGGAGGGTAAATTGGACTGCAGCAATGGGATCCTCGAACATCTACATTTATGGTAGGTACAAAACTGTACTATGTTCTTCGTTCCCATTGCTGCAGTCCTTACTATTGGGTAGAATCCCAAAGCAGAGGTAAGGGAGGCTGGCAAATCATAAAGAAGCAGGAGCTGACAACATGCCTTGCAAAACAGCTGTGGCAAAACCAGCCCTAGACTTAGAGTAGATAGGAAGGTGATAATGCTTAGAGAAAGTATGCACTGAACTCCAAGTAGCTGCTTCCAAAATATCCTTAGTTGCCACCCCCCTTAGAAATGCAGTTGTAGTGGCAGCAGCCCTAGTGGAATGAGGCCTAATCCCAGCTGGAATCTCCTTGCCATGATGGGAACAACAAAATGCAATGCAAAAGCCAATCCACCTAGAAATAGTTTGTTTTGACACAGGCTTGCCCTGCGAACTCAAAGCAAAAGAAACAAACAACTGCTGAGACTGCCTAAAAGCCTTAGTCCTGCTTAAATAATAACGCAATTGCCTGTGTACATCTAAAGTGTGCAAAATCTTTTCCCCTTTATCTTGGGGGTCTGCATAAAAGTAGGCAAATGAATAGTCTGGTTTAAAGCCACACTAGAAACCACCTTAGGCATAAAGGAAGGATTAGTACGTAATGATACCCTGTCCTTATGGAAAATCAAAATGGCTCTACTGCCATAAGGGCCTGCAACTCAGACACCCTTCTTGCAGAAGTAATAGCCAACAGAAAAGCAGTCTTCCATGACAAGTATTTCAATTCAGCAGTAGCCGAGGCTCAAAAGGTTGTAGAGTAAGTTTTCCAACACAAAATTGAGATCCCAAGCAGGAGTAGGAGCTCTCGGGGGTCTTATATTCTTTGCCCCTCTAAGAAACTGCTTGAACAAAGGATGCGAAAACAATGGTGGGTCACAATCATAGTGAGCTGAAATCGCTGCAGCATGAATCTTAATAGAAGAGAAGGACAAACCTTTGTCCAATAACTCAGTAAGGTATTGAAGAGCCGCACTCAAATTAGGCTCAGAAACCTGCAAATTCTTTGCTGTACTCCAAAATAAAATCTCTTCCATTTTTCTGCGTACACTTTCCTTGTACTAGGTCTTCTAGCTTCCATAATCACATTTAAAACTTGTTGAGGAAGTTGAGACCTGCTGTGTTTCAACACAGAATATGCCAGGCTGTTAGATGAAGAGAGTGAAGCTTGACATTGAGCAGATGACCATCCTGCTGAGACAATAGATGAGGAATCAGAGGCAAAGGCCATGGAGGCTTCCTTACCAGACTCCGTAGTAGTGGGTACCAGTGTTGCCGAGGCCAATCTGGAGCAATCAAAATCATCCTTGGCCTGTCTTGTCTGACCTTTAATAGTACCTTTGGAAGAAGAGGTAGAGGAAGAAAGGCATACACATGAAGGTTTTTCCAACCGAAAGACAGAGCATCCACTTTCCAAGCTGTGTGATGAAACCCCTTTGTGCAACACTGTGGCAGCTGGTGGTTTAGTGGAGAAGCGAACAGATCTATGTCTGGAGTTCCCCATGACACTGTCAATTTTTGAAATACATGAAGATCCAGTTTCCACTCGTGGGGATCCATGATTTGTCTGCTTAATACATCTGCTAAGGAGTTCTGTGCTCCTGGCAGAAACCTTGCCTGAAGAGTTAGTTGCAAGCTTAGCGCAGTCCCCCATAAAATCATTGCTTGCCTGCATAGAGGATAAGAATGTGTTCCCCTTGCTTGTTGATGTACCACATGACAGTTGTGTTGTCTGTTAGAATCAACACCTGCCCTGGAAGAAGTAACTCCTTGAAAGCCATTAATGCAAACTGGACTGCTAACATCTCCTTCATGTTGATATGTAGATGCAGTAGTCTGGCAGGCCACTTGTCTTGTATCCACTTTCCATTTAGATGAGCTCCCCAAGCAATGTCCGAGGCATCTGTCGTTAAAATCTGACTCGCCTCTGGCCGGGTCACAGAGAGTCCCTTGTTTAGGTGACATTCCTGAGCCCACCACAAAAATTCTTTTTGAAGGCAAGGTATTATTTGAATGACAGTGTCCAAATCCTGGCAGTGCTGTGTCCATACATTTTTGAGATACCATTGCAGCTTCCTCATATGCAGTTTGGCATTGGGAAGCACCAGAATACAAGATGCCATGAACCCTAATGCTTGAAGGACTGTCCTTGCAGTCAGCACGGACTGATGAGATAGTTGATGGAAGTAAAGTGATAGACTCTGTTGTTTGTCCGGGGTTAAAAAGGCCATCTGGGCTGCTGTATTCAGTCTCACACCCAGAAAGCACATGTCTTGAGAGGGTACTAGACTGGACTTTATTTCGTTCACAGAATACCCTAGGCATCTTAGCACTGCTATAACATGTTCCAGATGCTGTACAAGGTCTTTCTTTTCTTGAGCCAGAATCAGGCAGTCGTCCAAGTAAGGATAGATTTGAATTCCTTGAAGCCTGAAGTAAGCTATCACTGGAGCCAGAACCTTTGTGAATACTCTGGGCACAGTAGATAAGCCAAAGGGCAATGCAGAGAACTGATAATGAGAATTTCCAGCTCGAAACCGCAGATACTTCCTGCAACTTAGCCTGATAGGCACATGAAGGTAAGCTTCCTTGAGATCTAGAGTTACCATCCAGTGATCTTTGCCCAGCAGAGGTAAAAGCTGTTGTAACGTCAACATCTTGAACTTGGGAATGTCCAGAAAAGTGTTGAGGAGAGATAAATCCAAAATTGGTCTCCACGTGTTCCCTTTCTTTGGTACTAGGAACAGGCGAGAATAAAATCCTAGGCCCCTTTCTGATACAGGGACTGGCTGAATGGCCCCTATCTGGAGTAATTGAGAAACTTGTTTGTGAGCCTCTTTTCTTTGTGGAGGAGGAACGTCTGGCATGCCTTTGAAAGGGGCATTGTATGGAAATAAAATCTGTAACCGTGGTGAATGATATCCAACACCCATTTGTCTTGAGTAATTAAATCCCAATTTTCTTTGAAAAGAGACAGTCTTCCTCCCAAAGGAGCTGCCAGGCAGGGAATCTACTGGCAGCTGAAAAGACAGGTCATTGGGTCTGTTTACGAAAGGACTGACCCCTGCCCTCACCAGAAGTCTGAGCAGGCGAACTCCCTGTTCTAGGCCTAAAAGAACCTTGAGCCCTGCCCCTACCACGTCTAGACCTACCCCTAGACTGGGAATCATAAGCAGGATATGTCCACCCCTTAGCCGGCCAATTTCTACTAAATTTGGTGGCTGCACCTGCAAAAATCTTTAACAGTTTGCATAGACTTAGCTTTGTCCTCCATTTTCTTTAAAACTGCTTCCACAGGCGATCCAAACAACACATCAGACTGTAAAGGAGCATCCAAAATCCTTGTCTTAACATGCTCAGCTAAATTCTGATCCTTCAACCAGGCATGCCTGCGAAGAACAGAACTAGTAGCGGCCACCCTCGAGGAGGCTTGTGCAGCATCAAAACCACATTGCAAGAATGCTTACCCACTTGTTCAGACACATGAACCAAATCTAGCAACTCTTTACACTCAATACCTCCTGCCAAAGCATCCACCTTAGATTTCAATTGTGAAAGGAGGTAATTCTGATATTTTAGCATGTGAAACTGACAATTCAATGCTCTCATGGCTAGAGTGGAAGAAGTATACACTTTCTTTCCCCACCTATCCAAAGCCCTTGCCTCTTTATCAGTGGGAACAGGATTTTTAACCACAGAAGCTTTAACACCTTTAGGCCCTTGAGAAATAGTTTCTGGGTCCGCCCTAGGACTCTTAAACAAATACTTATGAGCTTGGGCACCCTATAATACCTATCAGGCTTAACAGGAGCAGGAGGCAAAGAGTCAGGGTTCAGGAAGCCTCTGCAAAAACATCTTCCACCACATTCAACACAGGAGGAATAGCTAAGGGCCTATGCTGGGGTAAAACAAGAATTCCCTAAGCCTTTTCCTGGAATCAGAGTAATCCTGGCCTTCCCATTTAAAGTGCTCCCTCATGGAATGCAGAGTCTCTGAAAATGAGAAATCCTCAGGAGGAGTAGCTGTAGGAGTGGAATCATCCACATCAGAATCAGAATAAGTAGGATACTCCTGCAAGTCTTCATGAAGACCCTGAAGCCTCTGAACACTGTTCAAAACAATCAAACTCTGGTTCCACCCTAGGCCTCTTATCAGGCGGGGGCATAGAACCTCTAATCATAGTAATCAAATCTTCTGCCATTTTAAGCATATGTTTCTTAGGTACAGAACCTGAAATGCTAGGAGAAGCCCCTACTGAAGCTAAACTAGGCCTTCCCCTCAAAGAAGTTTTGGCAACAGAAGGAGAGGCTCTAACTACCTTGGGAAGAGAGGGAAGAACAGGCACCTGAGAAGCCCCCTCAGCCTGGCCTACCTCCTGAGAAGGCACATCCTGTAACAGTAAAGATTCTGCCTGGGACTCCATGGAAACTCCTGGCAAAACCTCTGGCTCCACTGAGCCTCCTAAAGAACAGACGTCCGGGACTGCCGGTTCATCAACCCTAGGCTTCGCTGTTTTGTCCTTGCGCTTCTTGGAATGGCGTCGGAGCATCCGGCGGCATTTTGTAATTACAACGCTTCCCAAACACTAACCTGGCACAGTCTAACCTCCTCTTAATAGTGCGTTTGTTAAACCTAGCACAAGAGCGGCAACCAACAACGTCGTGCTCAGGCCCTAAACAAGGTATACACAAGGTATGGTAATCCCTATGAGGTATCTGTTTCCCACAAGAAATACAGTTATTCACTTTTCTGACATCCGGTAAAATACTGAGGCAAGAAAAACCAAAATGTTCTAGCGGGTACTTAGCCAACTCTGTTTCGGTCTGAAACTCCGGTTTGGAAAGATTTCAGAACGCCAACCTGCACTCGCAAAACTGCTTCTGCATCGGACCACGCGGCAAAAAAGACTGAGGATATGACGTCGGTCATGCGCATTAGTACCCTGACGTACTGACGGCAGTCTAATGCGCCCTGACCGACGTCAGCCTTATACTCTGGTATTCGGGCCGACTGGATGCGGACTATACCCAATAGTAAGGACTGCAGCAATGGGGAACGAAGAACATCTGCGTGGGGTCCAGAGTTTGGAGATTTCTTACATCTTTGTTAATCAGGTCCATGATGATGATGCACTCCATAGCTTTACATATCAGACTAGTCAGGCTAATGGGGTGAAAAATCTCAGGGTCTGTATTAGCTCCCCTTTATGGAGACGGATGACTGTCACAGTGCGCCATTCGGTAGGGACAAAGCCTGAGGTGAAGCTGTGACTGAATAGGGCACACAGATGTGGTACCAGTTTGCTTTGTAGTTCATGTAGAACGCAGCCAGGGATATTTATCGGGACCCATGGAAGCTGTATTCTTGGCCTTGGACAATGCAGCTTTAACCTGGGCTGCAGTAATGCTAGGTGCCTGGCATTCTTCTGGTATTGTGATTGGTCCTTTCGGGGGTGAGGGGGAAAGTTGGCACTAAATCTGTCAGCCAGTATTGTTGGCAATATCTGTTGGCTCAGTATAGGAGGTACCACTGTGCAGCAACATAGAGCAAATCTGAGTATTGCCATGGAGGTTCTTGATATAAAAGGCTTTGTGATTGTTTAGTGTCTGAAGCAATTCTGCCTTCATAGCTGGCATTACAGGAGTTGATGAAAAATCTCAACTTTTTGTTGAGGCTAATAAGGGAGTTTTTCCTGTCTTGGGGCTTCACCTTTTTCGGCAACAGTTTCTTCCTTCTGTTGTAGAGTTTATTAATGGCAGGGGACCACCAGATTGGCTTCCTTTTTTTGGAGGTGTGTGTCTTGGTTCTGTTGGTATGGCTAGTTCCATGCATTTATGTACATGCTCATACACTGCAGTGGTGTATGATTTGGCAGTCATGCAGCTATTTTCCATTGGCATGGGTACCATGAAGTAAGCCCACCTCTGTTTTTAGGCGTCCAAAATCAAATTTGGAGAAGTTTTTCAAGGTGGTTACCTTTGCAGGGGGTATGGGTGAGATGTGGATTTCCATGGTGATTAGTTTATGGTCTGATCTGACCCGGGAGGGATTGACTACAGGTGTAGAGCAATGGTCACCCATGTTAGTAATAACCAGGTCAAGGACATTGCTTCCTCTAGTGGGGGTCAGAATGAGCTGGTCCAGGACATTGGAATTGATGAATTCCAGTTAGCATTGGGGCAGTGTGTATTGGTGCTGGAGTAGTTTTCCCAGTTGATGGAGGGGTAACTGAAGTTTCCTAATATAAGAGTGTTGGGGTTGGACCTTGATAGATTCCAGGGTGCTTAGGAAAGTGGAGTGAGAGTCTAGAGACATGGTTGGAGACCTATAGAAGACTATGACATGGATCGCAGTCTTACCCAATGTTAGTTGTACCTGAAGTATCTCAGATGCATTATGCTGGGCTACTAGTCTGGAGGTGTGCATATCCTTTCCGAATATTGGCACACCACTGCCTTTGGAGCTTTGGTCCATGTTTCAGGGCCGAAAGGTGTGGAATGAGTTATAGCCTGGTAGCACAGGGGTGCTTTCTGCCACTTTAAACCAGGTCTCCATTACAGCACAAAAGTACAGTTTTGTACCTACCATAAATGTAGATGTCCGATAGGTATGCATCTGCAGTCCTAACATATGGGTTGTCCTACCTCAGGCAGCCCTTCGGTCGGCCGGATTCCAAAGTCTGGGTCTGGCCTCTGCTGATGTCGCACTTCACCCGACATCATAGCTGCTGTTTATTGGGTATAAAGGCATCAGCCGACGCCATTTTCCTCAGTGTTTCTTGCCCCAGATGCCAGGTGCCCTCTAGTAAGGCTAAATTTGGATAAATGCAAATTATTCCAAACAGTAGAGAGCAAAAGTACAGTTTTGTACCTACCATAAATGTAGATGTTCGAGGATTCCATTGCTGCAGTCCTGACTATTGGGTATAGTCCGCGTCCAGTCGGCCCGAATACCAGAGTATAAGGCTGGCGTCGGTCAGGCATTAGACTGGCGTCAATGCGTCAGGGTACTAATGCATGACCGGCGTCATATCCTCAGTCTTTTCTTGCCCCAGATGTCAGAAGACCCTAAAAGACAAGTCCCAAAAACCTGCACCCAAAACATGTACAATATATACAACAATATATACAAAAATATAAGCATGTAAACTCACCTACACAACCACCCCTAAATACAGAGGGAAGGAGGAGGGTAAATTGGACTGCAGCAATGGAATCCTCGAACATCTACATTTATGGTAGGTACAAAACTGTACTATGTTCTTAAGTCTTCCATTGCTGCAGTCCTGACTATTGGGTAGAATCCCAAAGCAGAGGTAAGGGAGGCTGGCAAATTATAAAGTAGTAGGAGCTGACAACATGCCTTGTAAAACAGCTGTGGCAAAACCAGCCCTAGACTTAGAGTAGATAGGAAGGTGATAATGCCTAGAGAAAGTATGCACTGAACTCCAAGTAGCTGCTTCCAGAATATCCTTAGTTGCCACGCCCCTTAGAAATGCTGTTGAAGTGGCAGTAGCCGTAGTGGAATGAGGCCTAATCGCAGGTGGAATCTCCTTGCCATGATGGGAATAGTCAAAAAATATAGAAATATTTGTTTGAACTTTCCCCGAGAACTGCAAAAGCCTGTAGATCCAAAACCTTTGTCCTGAAAAAAAAGGCCTGTTTTTTGTTTTTGAAAAAACCCCTTTTTTGGGGTTTTGCAAAACCCCCTTTGGAAAAGGCCTGGTGGTTTAGTGGAGAAGTTTAACAGATCTATGTCTGGAGTTCCCCATGACACTGTCAATTTTTGAAATACATGAAGATCCAGTTTCCACTGTGGGGATCCATGATTTGTCTGCTTAATACATCTGCTAAGGAGTTCTGTGCTCCTGGCAGAAACCTTGCCTGAAGAGTTAGTTGCAAGCGCAGTCTCCCATAAAATCATTGCTTGCCCGCATAGAGGATAAGAATGTGTTCTCCCTTGTTGATGTACCACATGACAGTTGTGTTGTCTGTTAGAATCAACACCTGCCCTGGAAGAAGTAACTCCTTGAAAGCCATTAATGCAAACTGGACTGCTAACATCTCCTTCAAGGGATGTTGATATGTAGATGGTAGTCTGGCAGGCCACTTGTCTTGTATCCACTTTCCATTTAGATGAGCTCCCCAAGCAATGTCCGAGGCATCTGTCGTTAAAATCTGACTCGCCTCTGGCCGGGTCACAGAGAGTCCCTTGTTTAGGTGACATGAGCCCACCACAAAAATTCTTTTTGAAGGCAAGGTATTATTTGAATGACAGTGTCCAAATCCTGGCAGTGCTGTGTCCATACATTTTTGAGATACCATTGCAGCTTCCTCATATGCAGTTTGGCATTGGGAAGCACCAGAATACAAGATGCCATGAACCCTAATGCTTGAAGGACTGTCCTTGCAGTCAGCATGGACTGATGAGATAGTTGATGGAAGTAAAGTGATAGACTCTGTTGTTTGTCCGGGGTTAAAAAGGCCATCTGCTGCTGTATTCAGTCTCACACCCAGAAAGCACATGTCTTGAGAGGGTACTAGACTGGACTTTATTTCGTTCACAGAATACCCTAGGCATCTTAGCACTGCTATAACATGTTCCAGATGCTGTACAAGGTCTTTCTTGAGCCAGAATCAGGCAGTCGTCAAGTAAGGATAGATTTGAATTCCTTGAAGCCTGAAGTAAGCCATCACTGGAGCCAGAACCTTTGTGAATACTCTGGGCACAGTAGATAAGCCAAAGGGCAATGCAGAGAACTGATAATGAGAATTTCCGGCTCGAACGCAGATACTTCCTGCAACTTAGCCTGATAGGCACATGAAGGTAAGCTTCCTTGAGATCTAGAGTTACCATCCAGTGATTTTCAGAGGTAAAAGCTGTTGTAACGTCAACATCTTGAACTTGGGAATGTCCAGAAAAGTGTTGAGGAGAGATAAATCCAAAATTGGTCTCCACGTGTTCTCTTGGTACTAGGAACAGGCAGAATAAAATCCTAGGCCCCTTTCTGATACAGGGACTGGCTGAATGGCCCCTATCTGGAGTAATTGAGAAACTTGTTTGTGGCCTCTTTTCTTTGTGGAGGAGGAACGCCTGGCATGCCTTTGAAAGGGGCATTGTGTGGAAATAAAATCTGTAACCGTGGTGAATGATATCCAACACCCATTTGTCTTGAGTAATTAAATCCCAATTTTCTTTGAAAAGAGACAGTCTTCCTCCCAAAGGAGCTGCCAGACGGGAATCTACTGGCAGCTGAAAAGACAGGTCATTGGGTCTGTTTACGAAAGGACTGACCCCTGCCCTCACCAGAAGTCTGAGCAGGCGAACTCCTGTTCTAGGCCTAAGAACCTTGAGCCCTGCCCCTACCACGCTCTAGACCACCCCTAGACTGGGAATCATAAGCAGGATATGTCCACCCCTTAGCTGGCCAATTTCTACTAAATTTCGCGGCTGCACCTGCAAAAATCTTTTAACAGTTTGCATAGACTTAGCTTTGTCCTCCATTTTCTTTAAAACTGCTTCCACAGGCGATCCAAACAACACATCAGACTGTAAAGGAGCATCCAAAATCCTTGTCTTAACATGCTCAGCTAATTCTGATCCTTCAACCAGGCATGCCTGCGAAGAACAGAACTAGTAGCAGCCACCCTCGAGGAGGCTTGTACAGCATCAAAACCACATTGCAAAGAATGCTTACCCACTTGTTCAGACACATGAACCAAATCTAGCAACTCTTTACACTCAATACCTCCTGCCAAAGCATCCACCTTAGATTTCAATTGTGAAAGGAGGTAATTCTGATATTTTAGCATGTGAAACTGACAATTCAATGCTCTCATGGCTAGAGTGGAAGAAGTATACACTTTCTTTCCCCACCTATCCAAAGCCCTGCCTCTTTATCAGTGGGAACAGGATTTTTAACCACAGAAGCTTTAACACCTTTAGGCCCTTGAGAAATAGTTTCTGGGTCCGCCTAGGACTCTTAAACAAATACTTATGAGCTTTGGGCACCTATAATACCTATCAGGCTTAACAGGAGCAGGGCAAAGAGTCAGGGTTCAGGGAAGCCTCTGCAAAACATCTTCCACCACATTCAACACAGGAGGAATAGCTAAGGGCCTATGCTGGGGTAAAACAAGAATTCCTAAGCCTTTTCCTGGAATCAGAGTAATCCTGGCCTTCCCATTTAAAGTGCTCCCCTCATGGAATGCAGAGTCTCTGAAAATGAGAAATCCTCAGGAGGAGTAGCTGTAGGAGTGGAATCATCCACATCAGAATCAGAATAAGTAGGATACTCCTGCAAGTCTTCCGCAGAAGACCCTGAAGCCTCTGAACACTGTTCAAAACAATCAAACTCTGGTTCCACCCTAGGCCTCTTATCAGGCGGGGGCATAGAACCTCTAATCATAGTAATCAAATCTTCTGCCATTTTAAGCATATGTTTCTTAGGTACAGAACCCGAAATGCTAGGAGAAGCCCCTACTGAAGCTAAACTAGGCCTTCCCCTCAAAGAAGTTTTGGCAACAGAAGGAGGCCTAACTACCTTGGGAAGAGAGGGAAGAACAGGCACCTGAGAAGCCCCCTCAGCCTGGCCTACCTCCTGAGAAGGCACATCCTGTAACAGTAAAGATTCTGCCTGGGACTCCATGGAAACTCCTGGCAAAACCTCTGGCTCCACTGAGCCTCCTAAAGAACAGACGTCCGGGACTGCCGGTTCATCAACCCTAGGCTTCGCTGTTTTGTCCTTGCGCTTCTTGGACGAAGCGGGCGTCGGAGCATCCGACGGCATTTTGTAATTGCAACGCTTCCCAAACACTAACCTGGCACAGTCTAACCTCCTCTTAATAGTGCGTTTGTTAAACCTAGCACAAGAGCGGCAACCAACAACGCCGCGGCTCAGGCCCTAAACAAGGTATACACAAGGTATGGTAATCCCTATGAGGTATCTGTTTCCCACAAGAAATACAGTTATTCACTTTTTCTGACATCCGTAAAATACTGAGGCAAGAAAAACCAAAATGTTCCCCAACGGGTACTTAGCCAACTCTGTTTCGTCTGAAACTCCGG